>NC_141302.1:17397525-17613304 GCF_037954325.1 Fistularia commersonii
CTGTTGCAATATGTTGTTTTGGACATAATTCTGCATATTATAAGTCAAATTCAGTGTAATCGCATCACAAATTGAAAAGATATAGCCATTCATTCAAAAAGTGCTTATCTCACCCTGTTGAAGCGTTTTTTATAAGGAGTGGAAAAAACTCATGAATTTAATGAAGCTGGTTTCTGCTGTTGAAATATGTTGTTTAGGACATGATTCTGCACAATATATGTCAAATTCAGTGTAATCCCATCACAAGTTGAAAAGATATAGCCATTCGTTCAAAAAGAGCTTATCTCACCGAGTTGAAGCGTTTTTGATTAGGAGTGTAAACAACATATGACTTTCATTACGCCGGTTCCTGCTGTTGCAATATGTTGTTTAGGACATGATTCTGCACAATATATGTCAAATTCAGTGTAATCCTATCACAAGTTGAAAAGATATAGCCATTCGTTGAAAAAGTGCTTATCTCACCATGTTGAAGCATTTTTGATAAGGAGTAGAAATAACCCATGAATTTCATCAAGCTGGTTTCTGCTGGTGCAATATGTTGTTTAGGACATGATTCTGCACAATATATGTCAAATTAAGTGTAATCACATCACAAGTTGAAAAGATATAGCCATTCGTTCAAAAAGTGCTTATCTCACAGAGTTGAAGCATTTCTTATAAGGAGTGGAAATAACTCATGAATTTAATGAAGCTGGTTTCAGCTGTTGAAATATATTGTTTAGGACATGATTCTGCACAATATATTTCAAATTCAGTGTAATCCTATCATAAGATGAAAGGATATAGCCATTCGTTCAAAAAGTGCTTATCTCACCGAGTTGAAGCGTTTTTGATTATGAGTGGAAATAACTCATGAATATCATGACGCTGGTTTCTGCTGTTGAAATATGTTGTTTAGGACATGATTCTGCACAATATATGTCAAATTCAGTGTAATCCCATCACAAATTGAAAAGATATAACCATTCGTTCAAAAAGTGCTTATCTCACCGAGTTGAAGCGTTTTTGATTAGGAGTGGAAATAACTCATGTATTTCATCAAGCTGGTTTCTGCTATTGCAATATGTTGTATAGGACATGATTCTGCACAATATAAATCAAATTCAGTGTAATCCCATCACAAGTTGAAAAGATATATCCATTCGTTCAAAAAGTGCTTCTCTCACCGAGTTTAAGCGTCTTTGATAAGGAGTGGAAATAACTCATTAATTTAATCAAGCTGGTTTCTGCTGTTGCAATATGTTGTTTAGGACATGATTCTGCACAATATGTGTCAAATTCAGTGTAATCCCATCACAAGTTGAAAAGATATAGCCATTCGTTCAAAAATTGCTTATCTCACCGAGTTGAAGCATTTTTTATAAGGAGTGGAAATAACTCATGAATTTAATGAAGCTGGTTTCTGCTGTTGCAATATGTTGTTTAGGACATGATTCTGCACAATATAAGTCATTTTTAGTGTAATCCCATCACAAGTTGAAAAGATATATCCATTCGTTCAAAAAGTGCTTATCTCACCGAGTTGAAGCGTCTTTGATAATGAGTGGAAATAACTCATTAATTTCATCAAGCTGGTTTCTGCTGTTGCAATATGTTGTTTAGGACATGATTCTGCACAATATATGTCAAATTCAGTGTAATCCCATCACAAGTTGAAAAGATATAGCCATTCATTCAAAAGTGCTAATCTCACCGAGTTGAAGCGTTTTTGATTAGGAGTGGAAATAACTCAAGATTTTCATCAAGCTGGTTTCTGCTGTTGCAATATGTTGTTTAGGACATGATTCTGCACAATATATGTCAAATTCAGTGTAATCACATCACATGTTGAAAAGATATAGCCATTCGTTCAAAAAGTGCTTATCTCACCGAGTTGAAACATTTTTTATAAGGAGTGGAAATAACTAATGAATTTAATGAAGCTGGTTTCAGCTGTTGAAATATATTGTTTAGGACATGATTCTGCACAATATATTTCAAATTGAGTGTAATCGCATCACAAGATGAAAAGATATAGCCATTCGTTCAAAAAATGCTTTTCTCACCGAGTTGAAGCGTTTTTGATTATGAGTGGAAATAACTCATGAATATCATGAAGCTGGTTTCTGCTGTTGAAATATGTTGTTTGGGACATGATTCTGCACAATATATGTCAAATTCAGTGTAATCCCATCACAAGTTGAAAAGATATAACCATTCGTTCAAAAAGTGCTTATCTCACCGAGTTGAAGCGTTTTTGATAAGGAGTGGAAACAACTCATGAATTTCATCAAGCTGGTTTCTGCTGTTGCAATATGTTAATTTGGACATGATTCTGCACAATATATGTCAAATTCAGTGTAATCGCATCACAAGTTGAAAAGATATAGCCATTCGTTCAAAAAGTGCTTCTCTCACCGAGTTGAAGCGTTTTTGATAAGGAGTGGAAATAACTCAAAAATTTCATCAAGCTGGTTTCTGCTGTTGCAATATGTTGTTAAGGACATGATTCTGCACAATATAAGTCAAATTCAGTGTAATCCTATTACAAGTTGAAAAGATATAGCCATTCATTCAAAAAGTGCTTATCTCACCGAGTTGAAGCGTTTATGATTAGGAGTGGAAATAACTCATGAATTTCATAAAGCTGGTTTCTGCTGTTGAATTATGTTGTTTAGGACATGATTCTGCACAATATATGTCAAATTCAGTGTAATCCTATCACAAGTTGAAAAGATAAAGCCATTCGTTCAAAAAGAGCTTATCTCACCGAGTTGAAGCGTTTTTGATTAGGAGTGTAAACAACATATGACTTTCATTACGCCGGTTCCTGCTGTTGCAATATGTTGTTTAGGACATGATTCTGCACAATATATGTCAAATTCAGTGTAATCCTATCACAAGTTGAAAAGATATAGCCATTCGTTGAAAAAGTGCTTATCTCACCATGTTGAAGCATTTTTTATAAGGAGTGGAAATAACTCATGAATTTCATCAAGCTGGTTTCTGCTGGTGCAATATGTTGTTTAGGACATGATTCTGCACAATATATGTCAAATTCAGTGTAATCACATCACAAGTTGAAAAGATATAGCCATTCGTTCAAAAAGTGCTTATCTCACAGAGTTGAAGCATTTCCTATAAGGAGTGGAAATAACTCATGAATTTAATGAAGCTGGTTTCAGCTGTTGAAATATATTGTTTAGGACATGATTTTGCACAATATATTTCAAATTCAGTGTAATCCTATAAGAAGATGAAAGGATATAGCCATTCGTTCAAAAAGTGCTAATCTCACCGAGTTGAAGCGTTTTTGATTATGAGTGGAAATAACTCATGAATATCATGACGCTGGTTTCTGCTGTTGAAATATGTTATTTTGGACATGATTCTGCACAATATATGTCAAATTCAGTGTAATCCCATCACAAGTTGAAAAGATATAGCCATTCGTTCAAAAAGAGCTTATCTCACCGAGTTGAAGCGTTTTTGATTAGGAGTGTAAACAACATATGACTTTCATTACGCCGGTTCCTGCTGTTGCAATATGTTGTTTAGGACATGATTCTGCACAATATATGTCAAATTCAGTGTAATCCTATCACAAGTTGAAAAGATATAGCCATTCGTTGAAAAAGTGCTTATCTCACCATGTTGAAGCATTTTTGATAAGGAGTGGAAATAACTCAAGATTTTCATCAAGCTGGTTTCTGCTGTTGCAATATGTTGTTTAGGACATGATTCTGCACAATATATGTCAAATTCAGTGTAATCACATCACATGTTGAAAAGATATAGCCATTCGTTCAAAAAGTGCTTATCTCACCGAGTTGAAACATTTTTTATAAGGAGTGGAAATAACTAATGAATTTAATGAAGCTGGTCTCAGCTGTTGAAATATATTGTTTAGGACATGATTCTGCACAATATATTTCAAATTGAGTGTAATCTTATCACAAGATGAAAAGATATAGCCATTCGTTCAAAAAGTGCTTTTCTCACCGAGTTGAAGCGTTTTTGATTATGAGTGGAAATAACTCATGAATATCATGAAGCTGGTTTCTGCTGTTGAAATATGTTGTTTGGGACATGATTCTGCACAATATATGTCAAATTCAGTGAAATCCCATCACAAGTTGAAAAGATATAACCATTCGTTCAAAAAGTGCTTATCTCACCGAGTTGAAGCGTTTTTGATAAGGAGTGGAAACAACTCATGAATTTCATCAAGCTGGTTTCTGCTTTTGCAATATGTTATTTTGGACATGATTCTGCACAATATATGTCAAATTCAGTGTAATCGCATCACAAGTTGAAAAGATATAGCCATTCGTTCAAAAAGTGCTTCTCTCACCGAGTTGAAGCGTTTTTGATAAGGAGTGGAAATAACTCAAAAATTTCATCAAGCTGGTTTCTGCTGTTGCAATATGTTGTTAAGGACATGATTCTGCACAATATAAGTCAAATTCAGTGTAATCCTATTACAAGTTGAAAAGATATAGCCATTCATTCAAAAAGTGCTTATCTCACCGAGTTGAAGCGTTTATGATTAGGAGTGGAAATAACTCATGAATTTCATAAAGCTGGTTTCTGCTGTTGAATTATGTTGTTTAGGACATGATTCTGCACAATATATGTCAAATTCAGTGTAATCCCATCACAAGTTGAAAAGATATAGCCATTCGTTCAAAAAGAGCTTATCTCACCGAGTTGAAGCGTTTTTGATTAGGAGTGTAAACAACATATGACTTTCATTACGCCGGTTCCTGCTGTTGCAATATGTTGTTTAGGACATGATTCTGCACAATATATGTCAAATTCAGTGTAATCCTATCACAAGTTGAAAAGATATAGCCATTCGTTGAAAAAGTGCTTATCTCACCATGTTGAAGCATTTTTTATAAGGAGTGGAAATAACTCAAGATTTTCATCAAGCTGGTTTCTGCTGGTGCAATATGTTGTTTAGGACATGATTCAGCACAATATATGTCAAATTCAGTGTAATCCCATCACAAGTTGAAAAGATATAGCCATTCGTTCAAAAAGTGCTTATCTCACAGAGTTGAAGCATTTCCTATAAGGAGTGGAAATAACTCATGAATTTAATGAAGCTGGTTTCAGCTGTTGAAATATATTGTTTAGGACATGATTCTGCACAATATATTTCAAATTCAGTGTAATCCTATAAGAAGATGAAAGGATATAGCCATTCGTTCAAAAAGTGCTAATCTCACCGAGTTGAAGCGTTTTTGATTATGAGTGGAAATAACTCATGAATATCATGACGCTGGTTTCTGCTGTTGAAATATGTTATTTTGGACATGATTCTGCACAATATATGTCAAATTCAGTGTAATCCCATCACAAGTTGAAAAGATATAGCCATTCGTTCAAAAAGAGCTTATCTCACCGAGTTGAAGCGTTTTTGATTAGGAGTGTAAACAACATATGACTTTCATTACGCCGGTTCCTGCTGTTGCAATATGTTGTTTAGGACATGATTCTGCACAATATATGTCAAATTCAGTGTAATCCTATCACAAGTTGAAAAGATATAGCCATTCGTTGAAAAAGTGCTTATCTCACCATGTTGAAGCATTTTTGATAAGGAGTGGAAATAACTCAAGATTTTCATCAAGCTGGTTTCTGCTGTTGCAATATGTTGTTTAGGACATGATTCTGCACAATATATGTCAAATTCAGTGTAATCACATCACATGTTGAAAAGATATAGCCATTCGTTCAAAAAGTGCTTATCTCACCGAGTTGAAACATTTTTTATAAGGAGTGGAAATAACTAATGAATTTAATGAAGCTGGTCTCAGCTGTTGAAATATATTGTTTAGGACATGATTCTGCACAATATATTTCAAATTGAGTGTAATCTTATCACAAGATGAAAAGATATAGCCATTCGTTCAAAAAGTGCTTTTCTCACCGAGTTGAAGCGTTTTTGATTATGAGTGGAAATAACTCATGAATATCATGAAGCTGGTTTCTGCTGTTGAAATATGTTGTTTGGGACATGATTCTGCACAATATATGTCAAATTCAGTGAAATCCCATCACAAGTTGAAAAGATATAACCATTCGTTCAAAAAGTGCTTATCTCACCGAGTTGAAGCGTTTTTGATAAGGAGTGGAAACAACTCATGAATTTCATCAAGCTGGTTTCTGCTTTTGCAATATGTTATTTTGGACATGATTCTGCACAATATATGTCAAATTCAGTGTAATCGCATCACAAGTTGAAAAGATATAGCCATTCGTTCAAAAAGTGCTTCTCTCACCGAGTTGAAGCGTTTTTGATAAGGAGTGGAAATAACTCAAAAATTTCATCAAGCTGGTTTCTGCTGTTGCAATATGTTGTTAAGGACATGATTCTGCACAATATAAGTCAAATTCAGTGTAATCCTATTACAAGTTGAAAAGATATAGCCATTCATTCAAAAAGTGCTTATCTCACCGAGTTGAAGCGTTTATGATTAGGAGTGGAAATAACTCATGAATTTCATAAAGCTGGTTTCTGCTGTTGAATTATGTTGTTTAGGACATGATTCTGCACAATATATGTCAAATTCAGTGTAATCCCATCACAAGTTGAAAAGATATAGCCATTCGTTCAAAAAGAGCTTATCTCACCGAGTTGAAGCGTTTTTGATTAGGAGTGTAAACAACATATGACTTTCATTACGCCGGTTCCTGCTGTTGCAATATGTTGTTTAGGACATGATTCTGCACAATATATGTCAAATTCAGTGTAATCCTATCACAAGTTGAAAAGATATAGCCATTCGTTGAAAAAGTGCTTATCTCACCATGTTGAAGCATTTTTTATAAGGAGTGGAAATAACTCAAGATTTTCATCAAGCTGGTTTCTGCTGGTGCAATATGTTGTTTAGGACATGATTCAGCACAATATATGTCAAATTCAGTGTAATCCCATCACAAGTTGAAAAGATATAGCCATTCGTTCAAAAAGTGCTTATCTCACAGAGTTGAAGCATTTCCTATAAGGAGTGGAAATAACTCATGAATTTAATGAAGCTGGTTTCAGCTGTTGAAATATATTGTTTAGGACATGATTCTGCACAATATATTTCAAATTCAGTGTAATCCTATAAGAAGATGAAAGGATATAGCCATTCGTTCAAAAAGTGCTAATCTCACCGAGTTGAAGCGTTTTTGATCATGAGTGGAAATAACTCATGAATATCATGACGCTGGTTTCTGCTGTTGAAATATGTTATTTTGGACATGATTCTGCACAATATATGTCATATTCAGTGTAATCGCATCACAAGTTGAAAAGTTATAGCCATTCGTTCAAAAAGTGCTCATCTCACCGAGTTCAAGTGTTTTTGATAAGGAGTGGAAATAACTCATGAATTTCATAAACATGGTTTCTGCTGATGCAATATGTTGTTTAGGACATGATTCTGCACAATATAAGTCAAATTCAGTGTAATCCTATTACAAGTTGAAAAGATATAGCCATTCATTCAAAAAGTGCTTATCTAACCAAGTTGAAGCATTTTTGATAAGGAGTGGAAATAACTCATGAATTTCATCAAGCTGGTTTCTGCTATTGCAATATGTTGTATAGGACATGATTCTGCACAATATAAATCAAATTCAGTGTAATCCCATCACAAGTTGAAAAGATATATCCATTCGTTCAAAAAGTGCTTCTCTCACCGAGTTGAAGCGTCTTTGATAAGGAGTGGAAATAACTCATTAATTTCATCAAGCTGGTTTCTGCTGTTGCAATATGTTGTTTAGGACATGATTCTGCACAATATATGTGAAATTCAGTGTAATCCCATCACAAGTTGAAAAGATATAGCCATTCGTTCAAAAATTGCTTATCTCACCGAGTTGAAGCATTTTTTATAAGGAGTGGAAATAACTCATTAATTTCATGAAGCTGGTTTCTGCTGTTGCAATATGTTGTTTAGGACATGATTCTGCACAATATAAGTCAAATTAAGTGTAATCCCATCACAAGTTGAAGAGAAATATCCATTCGTTCAAAAAGTGCTTATCTAACCGAGTGTAAGCGTTTTTGATAAGGAGTGGAAATAACTAATTAATTTCATCAAGCTGATTTCTGCTGTTGCAATATGTTGTTTAGGACATGATTCTGCACAATATATGTCAAATTCAGTGTAATCACATCACAAGTTGAAAAGATATAGCCATTCGTTCAAAAAGTGCTTATCTCACCGAGTTGAAACATTTTTTATAAGGAGTGGAAATAACTCAAGAATTTCATCAAGCTGGTTTCTGCTGTTGCAATATGTTGTTTAGGACATGATTCTGCACAATATATGTCAAATTCAGTGTAATCCCATCACAAGTTGAAAAGATATAGCCATTCGTTCAAAAATTGCTTATCTCACCGAGTTGAAGCATTTTTTATAAGGAGTGGAAATAACTCATGAATTTAATGAAGCTGGTTTCTGCTGATGCAATATGTTGTTTAGGACATGATTCTGCACAATATAAGTCATTTTTAGTGTAATCCCTTCACAAGTTGAAAAGATATATCCATTCGTTCAAAAAGTGCTTCTCTCACCGAGTTGAAGCGTCTTTGATAAGGAGTGGAAATAACTCATTAATTTCATCAAGCTGGTTTCTGCTGTTGCAATATGTTGTTTAGGACATGATTCTGCACAATATATGTCAAATTCAGTGTAATCCCATCACAAGTTGAAAAGATATAGCCATTCGTTCAAAAATTGCTTATCTCACAGAAGTTGAAGCATTTTTTATAAGGAGTGGAAATAACTCATGAATTTAATGAAGCTGGTTTCTGCTGTTGCAATATGTTGTTTAGGACATGATTCTGCACAATATATGTCATTTTTAGTGTAATCCCATCACAAGTTGAAAAGATATATCCATTCGTTCAAAAAGTGCTTATCTCACCGAGTTGAAGCGTTTTTGATAAGGAGTGGAAATAACTAATTAATTTCATCAAGCTGATTTCTGCTGTTGCAATATGTTGTTTAGGACATGATTCTGCACAATATATGTCAAATTCAGTGTAATCCCATCACAAGTTGAAAAGATATAGCCATTCATTCAAAAGTGCTAATCTCACCGAGTTGAAGCGTTTTTGATTAGGAGTGGAAATAACTCATGAATTTCATCAAGCTGGTTTCTGCTGTTGCAATATGTTGTTTTGGACATGATTCTGCACAATATATGTCAAATTCAGTGTAATCGCATCACAAGTTGAAAAGATATAGCCATTCGTTCAAAAAGTGCTTATCTCACCGAGTTGAAGCGTTTTTGATAAGGAGTGGAAACAACTCAAGATTTTCATCAAGCTGGTTTCTGCTGTTGCAATATGTTGTTTAGGACATGATTCTGCACAATATATGTCAAATTCAGTGTAATCACATCACAAGTTGAAAAGATATAGCCATTCGTTCAAAAAGTGCTTATCTCACCGAGTTGAAACATTTTTTATAAGGAGTGGAAATAACTAATGAATTTAATGAAGCTGGTTTCAGCTGTTGAAATATATTGTTTAGGACATGATTCTGCACAATATATTTCAAATTGAGTGTAATCGCATCACAAGATGAAAAGATATAGCCATTCGTTCAAAAAGTGCTTTTCTCACCGAGTTGAAGCGTTTTTGATTAGGAGTGGAAATAACTCATGAATATCATGAAGCTGGTTTCTGCTGTTGAAATATGTTGTTTAGGACATGATTCTGCACAATATATGTCAAATTCAGTGTAATCCCATCACAAGTTGAAAAGATATAACCATTCGTTCAAAAAGTGCTTATCTCACCGAGTTGAAGCGTTTTTGATAAGGAGTGGAAATAACTCATGAATTTCATCAAGATGGTTTCTGCTATTGCAATATGTTGTATAGGACATGATTCTGCACAATATAAATCAAATTCAGTGTAATCCCATCACAAGTTGAAAAGATATAGCCATTCGTTCAAAAAGTGCTTCTCTCACCGAGTTGAAGCGTCTTTGATAAGGAGTGGAAATAACTCATTAATTTCATCAAGCTAGTTCCTGCTGTTGCAATATGTTGTTTAGGACATGATTCTGCACAATATATGTCAAATTCAGTGTAATCCCATCACAAGTTGAAAAGATATAGCCATTCGTTCAAAAATTGCTTATCTCACCGAGTTGAAGCATTTTTTATAAGGAGTGGAAATAACTCATGAATTTAATGAAGCTGGTTTCTGCTGTTGCAATATGTTGTTTAGGACATGATTCTGCACAATATAAGTCATTTTTAGTGTAATCCCATCACAAGTTGAAGAGAAATATCCATTCGTTCAAAAAGTGCTTATCTAACCGAGTGTAAGCGTTTTTGATAAGGAGTGGAAATAACTAATTAATTTTATCAAGCTGATTTCTGCTGTTGCAATATGTTGTTTAGGCCATGATTCTGCACAATATATGTCAAATTCAGTGTAATCCCATCACAAGTTGAAAAGATATAGCCATTCGTTCAAAAAGTGCTTATCTCACCGAGTTGAAGCGTTTTTGATTAGGTGTGGAAATAACTCATGAATTTCATCAAGCTGGTTTCTGCTGTTGCAATATGTTATTTTGGACATGATTCTGCACAATATATGTCAAATTCAGTGTAATCGCATCACAAGTGTAAAAGATATAGCCATTCGTTCAAAATGTGCTTATCTCACCGAGTTGAAGCGTTTTTGATAAGGAGTTGAAACAACTCAAGAATTTCATCAAGCTGGTTTCTGCTGTTGCAATATGTTGTTTAGGACATGATTCTGCACAATATATGTCAAATTCAGTGTAATTCTATCACAAGTTGAAAAGATATAGCCATTCGTACAAAAAGTGCTCATCTCACCGACTTCAAGTGTTTTTGATAAGGAGTGGAAATAACTCATGAATTTCATAAACATGGTTTCTGCTGATGCAATATGTTGTTTAGGACATGATTCTGCACAATATAAGTCAAATTCAGTGTAATCCTATTACAAGTTGAAAAGATATAGCCATTCGTTCAAAAAGTGCTTATCTCACCGAGTTGAAGCGTTTATGATTAGGAGTGGAAATAACTCATGAATTTCATCAAGCTGGTTTCTGCTGTTGAAATATGTTGTTTAGGACATGATTCTGCACAATATATGTCAAATTCAGTGTAATCCCATCACAAGTTGAGAAGATATAGCCATTCGTTCAAAAAGAGCTTATCTCACCGAGTTGAAGCGTTTTTGATTAGGAGTGGAAATAACATATGACTTTCATTACGCCGGTTCCTTCTGTTGCAATATATTGTTTAGGACATGATTCTGCACAATATATGTCAAATTCAGTGTAATCCAATCACAAGTTGAAAAGATATAGCCATTCATTCAAAAAGTGCTTATCTCACCAAGTTGAAGCATTTTTGATAAGGAGTGGAAATAACTCATGAATTTCATCAAGCTGGTTTCTGCTGTTGCAATATGTTGTTTAGGACATGATTCTGAACAATATATGTGTAATTCAGTGTAATCCCATCACAAGTTGAAAAGATATAGCCATTCGTTCAAAAAGTGCTTATCTCACCGAGTTGAAGCGTTGTTGATTATGAGTGGAAATAACTCATGAATAACATCAAGCTGGCTTCTGCTGTTGAAATATGTTGTTAAGGACATGATTCTGCACAATATATGTCAAATTCAGTGTAATCCTATCACAAGATGAAAAGATATAGCCATTCGTTCAAAAAGTGCTTATCTCACCTAGTTGAAGCGTTTTTGATAAGGAGTGGAAATAACTCATTAATTTCATGAAGCTGGTTTCTGCTATTGCAATATGTTGTTTAGGACATGATTCTGCACAATATAAGTCAAATTAAGTGTAATCCAATCTCAAGTTGAAAAGATATAGCCATTCTTTGAAAAAGTGCTTATCTCACCGAGTTGAAGCATTTTTTATAAGGAGTGGAAATAACTCATGAATTTCATCAAGCTGGTTTCTTCTGTTGAAATTTGTTGTTTAGGACATGATTCTGCACAATATATTACAAATTCAGTGTAATCCTATCACAAGTTGAAAAGATATAGCCATTCATTCTAAAGTGCTAATCTCACCGAGTTGAAGCGTTTTTGATTAGGAGTGGAAATAACTCATGAATTGCATCAAGCTGGTTTCTGCTGTTGCAATATGTTGTTTTGGACATGATTCTGCACAATATATGTCAAATTCAGTGTAATCACATCACAAGTTGAAAAGATATAGCCATTCGTTCAAAAAGTGCTTATCTCACCGAGTTGAAACATTTTTTATAAGGAGTGGAAATAACTAATGAATTTAATGAAGCTGGTTTCAGCTGTTGAAATATATTGTTTAGGACATGATTCTGCACAATATATTTCAAATGAGTGTAATCGCATCACAAGATGAAAAGATATAGCCATTCGTTCAAAAAGTGCTTTTCTCACCGAGTTGAAGCGTTTTTGATTAGGAGTGGAAATAACTCATGAATATCATGAAGCTGGTTTCTGCTGTTGAAATATGTTGTTTAGGACATGATTCTGCACAATATATGTCAAATTCAGTGTAATCCCATCACAAGTTGAAAAGATATAACCATTCGTTCAAAAAGTGCTTATCTCACCGAGTTGAAGCGTTTTTGATAAGGAGTGGAAACAACTCATGAATTTCATCAAGCTGGTTTCTGCTGTTGCAATATGTTATTTTGGACATGATTCTGCACAATATATATCAAATTCAGTGTAATCGCATCACAAGTTGAAAAGATATAGCCATTCGTTCAAAAAGTGCTTCTCTCACCGAGTTGAAGCGTTTTTGATAAGGAGTGGAAATAACTCAAGAATTTCATCAAGCTGGTTTCTGCTGTTGCAATATGTTGTTTAGGACATGATTCTGCACAATATATGTCAAATTCAGTGTAATTCTATCACAAGTTGAAAAGATATAGCCATTCGTGCAAAAAGTGCTCATCTCACCGACTTCAAGTGTTTTTGATAAGGAGTGGAAATAACTCATGAATTTCATAATCATGGTTTCTGCTGATGCAATATGTTGTTTAGGACATGATTCTGCACAATATAAGTCAAATTCAGTGTAATCCTATTACAAGTTGAAAAGATATAGCCATTCGTTCAAAAAGTGCTTATCTCACCGAGTTGAAGCGTTTTTGATTAGGAGTGGAAATAACATATGACTTTCATTACGCCGGTTCCTTCTGTTGCAATATATTGTTTAGGACATGATTCTGCACAATATATGTCAAATTCAGTGTAATCCAATCACAAGTTGAAAAGATATAGCCATTCATTCAAAAAGTGCTTATCTCACCAAGTTGAAGCATTTTTGATAAGGAGTGGAAATAACTCATGAATTTCATCAAGATGGTTTCTGCTATTGCAATATGTTGTATAGGACATGATTCTGCACAATATAAATCAAATTCAGTGTAATCCCATCACAAGTTGAAAAGATATAGCCATTCGTTCAAAAATTGCTTATCTCACCGAGTTGAAGCATTTTTTATAAGGAGTGGAAATAACTCATGAATTTAATGAAGCTGGTTTCTGCTGTTGCAATATGTTGTTTAGGACATGATTCTGCACAATATAAGTCATTTTTAGTGTAATCCCATCACAAGTTGAAGAGAAATATCCATTCGTTCAAAAAGTGCTTATCTAACCGAGTGTAAGCGTTTTTGATAAGGAGTGGAAATGACTAATTAATTTCATCAAGCTGATTTCTGCTGTTGCAATATGTTGTTTAGGCCATGATTCTGCACAATATATGTCAAATTCAGTGTAATCCCATCACAAGTTGAAAAGATATAGCCATTCGTTCAAAAAGTGCTTATCTCACCGAGTTGAAGCGTTTTTGATTAGGAGTGGAAATAACTCATGAATTTCATCAAGCTGGTTTCTGCTGTTGCAATATGTTATTTTGGACATGATTCTGCACAATATATGTCAAATTCAGTGTAATCGCATCACAAGTGTAAAAGATATAGCCATTCGTTCAAAAAGTGCTTATCTCACCGAGTTGAAGCGTTTTTGATAAGCAGTGGAAACAACTCAAGATTTTCATCAAGCTGGTTTCTGCTGTTGCAATATGTTGTTTAGGACATGATTCTGCACAATATATGTCAAATTCAGTGTAATCACATCACAAGTTGAAAAGATATAGCCATTCGTTCAAAAAGTGCTTATCTCACCGAGTTGAAAAATTTTTTATAAGGAGTGGAAATAACTAATGAATTTAATGAAGCTGGTTTCAGCTGTTGAAATATATTGTTTAGGACATGATTCTGCACAATATATTTCAAATGAGTGTAATCGCATCACAAGATGAAAAGATATAGCCATTCGTTCAAAAAGTGCTTTTCTCACCGAGTTGAAGCGTTTTTGATTAGGAGTGGAAATAACTCATGAATATCATGAAGCTGGTTTCTGCTGTTGAAATATGTTGTTTAGGACATGATTCTGCACAATATATGTCAAATTAAGTGTAATCGCATCACAAGTTGAAAAGATATAGCCATTCGTTCAAAAAGTGCTTCTCTCACCGAGTTGAAGCGTTTTTGATAAGGAGTGGAAATAACTCAAGAATTTCATCAAGCTGGTTTCTGCTGTTGCAATATGTTGTTTAGGACATGATTCTGCACAATATATGTCAAATTCAGTGTAATTCTATCACAAGTTGAAAAGATATAGCCATTCGTGCAAAAAGTGCTCATCTCACCGACTTCAAGTGTTTTTGATAAGGAGTGGAAATAACTCATGAATTTCATAATCATGGTTTCTGCTGATGCAATATGTTGTTTAGGACATGATTCTGCACAATATAAGTCAAATTCAGTGTAATCCTATTACAAGTTGAAAAGATATAGCCATTCGTTCAAAAAGTGCTTATCTCACCGAGTTGAAGCGTTTTTGATTAGGAGTGGAAATAACATATGACTTTCATTACGCCGGTTCCTTCTGTTGCAATATATTGTTTAGGACATGATTCTGCACAATATATGTCAAATTCAGTGTAATCCAATCACAAGTTGAAAAGATATAGCCATTCATTCAAAAAGTGCTTATCTCACCAAGTTGAAGCATTTTTGATAAGGAGTGGAAATAACTCATGAATTTCATCAAGATGGTTTCTGCTATTGCAATATGTTGTTTAGGACATGATTCTGCACAATATAAGTCATTTTTAGTGTAATCCCATCACAAGTTGAAGAGAAATATCCATTCGTTCAAAAAGTGCTTATCTAACCGAGTGTAAGCGTTTTTGATAAGGAGTGGAAATGACTAATTAATTTCATCAAGCTGATTTCTGCTGTTGCAATATGTTGTTTAGGCCATGATTCTGCACAATATATGTCAAATTCAGTGTAATCCCATCACAAGTTGAAAAGATATAGCCATTCGTTCAAAAAGTGCTTATCTCACCGAGTTGAAGCGTTTTTGATTAGGAGTGGAAATAACTCATGAATTTCATCAAGCTGGTTTCTGCTGTTGCAATATGTTATTTTGGACATGATTCTGCACAATATATGTCAAATTCAGTGTAATCGCATCACAAGTGTAAAAGATATAGCCATTCGTTCAAAAAGTGCTTATCTCACCGAGTTGAAGCGTTTTTGATAAGCAGTGGAAACAACTCAAGATTTTCATCAAGCTGGTTTCTGCTGTTGCAATATGTTGTTTAGGACATGATTCTGCACAATATATGTCAAATTCAGTGTAATTCTATCACAAGTTGAAAAGATATAGCCATTCGTGCAAAAAGTGCTCATCTCACCGACTTCAAGTGTTTTTGATAAGGAGTGGAAATAACTCATGAATTTCATAAACATGGTTTCTGCTGATGCAATATGTTGTTTAGGACATGATTCTGCACAATATAAGTCAAATTCAGTGTAATCCTATTACAAGTTGAAAAGATATAGCCATTCGTTCAAAAAGTACTTATCTCACCGAGTTGAAGCGTTTATGATTAGGAGTGGAAATAACTCATGAATTTCATCAAGCTGGTTTCTGCTGTTGAAATATGTTGTTTAGGACATGATTCTGCACAATATATGTCAAATTCAGTGTAATCCCATCACAAGTTGAGAAGATATAGCCATTCGTTCAAAAAGAGCTTATCTCACCGAGTTGAAGCGTTTTTGATTAGGAGTGGAAATAACATATGACTTTCATTACGCCGGTTCCTTCTGTTGCAATATATTGTTTAGGACATGATTCTGCAGAATATATGTCAAATTCAGTGTAATCCAATCACAAGTTGAAAAGATATAGCCATTCATTCAAAAAGTGCTTATCTCACCAAGTTGAAGCATTTTTGATAAGGAGTGGAAATAACTCATGAATTTCATCAAGCTGGTTTCTGCTATTGCAATATGTTGTATAGGACATGATTCTGCACAATATATGTCAAATTCAGTGTAATCCCATCACAAGTTGAAAAGATATATCCATTCGTTCAAAAAGTGCTTATCTCACCGAGTTGAAGCGTCTTTGATAAGGAGTGGAAATAACTCATTAATTTCATCAAGCTGGTTTCTGCTGTTGCAATATGTTGTTTAGGACATGATTCTGCACAATATATGTGAAATTCAGTGTAATCCCATCACAAGTTGAAAAGATATGGCCATTCGTTCAAAAATTGCTTATCTCACCGAGTTGAAGCATTTTTTATAAGGAGTGGAAATAACTCATTAATTTCATGAAGCTGGTTTCTGCTGTTGCAATATGTTGTTTAGGACATGATTCTGCACAATATAAGTCAAATTAAGTGTAATCCCATCACAAGTTGAAGAGAAATATCCATTCGTTCAAAAAGTGCTTATCTAACCGAGTGTAAGCGTTTTTGATAAGGAGTGGAAATAACTAATTAATTTCATCAAGCTGATTTCTGCTGTTGCAATATGTTGTTTAGGACATGATTCTGCACAATATATGTCAAATTCAGTGTAATCCCATCACAAGTTGAAAAGATATAGCCATTCGTTCAAAAAGTGCTTATCTCACCGAGTTGAAGCGTTTTTGATTAGGAGTGGAAATAACTCATGAATTTCATCAAGCTGGTTTCTGCTGTTGCAATATGTTATTTTGGACATGATTCTGCACAATATATGTCAAATTCAGTGTAATCGCATCACAAGTGTAAAAGATATAGCCATTCGTTCAAAAAGTGCTTATCTCACCGAGTTGAAGCGTTTTTGATAAGGAGTGGAAACAACTCAAGATTTTCATCAAGCTGGTTTCTGCTGTTGCAATATGTTGTTTAGGACATGATTCTGCACAATACTATGTCAAATTCAGTGTAATCACATCACAAGTTGAAAAGATATAGCCATTCGTTCAAAAAGTGCTTATCTCACCGAGTTGAAACATTTTTTATAAGGAGTGGAAATAACTAATGAATTTAATGAAGCTGGTTTCAGCTGTTGAAATATATTGTTTAGGACATGATTCTGCACAATATATTTCAAATTGAGTGTAATCGCATCACAAGATGAAAAGATATAGCCATTCGTTCAAAAAGTGCTTTTCTCACCGAGTTGAAGCGTTTTTGATTAGGAGTGGAAATAACTCATGAATATCATGAAGCTGGTTTCTGCTGTTGAAATATGTTGTTTAGGACATGATTCTGCACAATATATGTCAAATTCAGTGTAATCCCATCACAAGTTGAAAAGATATAACCATTCGTTCAAAAAGTGCTTATCTCACCGAGTTGAAGCGTTTTTGATAAGGAGTGGAAACAACTCATGAATTTCATCAAGCTGGTTTCTGCTGTTGCAATATGTTATTTTGGACATGATTCTGCACAATATATGTCAAATTCAGTGTAATCGCATCACAAGTTGAAAAGATATAGCCATTCGTTCAAAAAGTGCTTCTCTCACCGAGTTGAAGCGTTTTTGATAAGGAGTGGAAATAACTCAAGAATTTCATCAAGCTGGTTTCTGCTGTTGCAATATGTTGTTTAGGACATGATTCTGCACAATATATGTCAAATTCAGTGTAATTCTATCACAAGTTGAAAAGATATAGCCATTCGTGCAAAAAGTGCTCATCTCACCGACTTCAAGTATTTTTGATAAGGAGTGGAAATAACTCATGAATTTCATAATCATGGTTTCTGCTGATGCAATATGTTGTTTAGGACATGATTCTGCACAATATAAGTCAAATTCAGTGTAATCCTATTACAAGTTGAAAAGATATAGCCATTCTTTCAAAAAGTGCTTATCTCACCGAGTTGAAGCGTTTTTGATTAGGAGTGGAAATAACATATGACTTTCATTACGCCGGTTCCTTCTGTTGCAATATATTGTTTAGGACATGATTCTGCACAATATATGTCAAATTCAGTGTAATCCAATCACAAGTTGAAAAGATATAGCCATTCATTCAAAAAGTGCTTATCTCACCAAGTTGAAGCATTTTTGATAAGGAGTGGAAATAACTCATGAATTTCATCAAGATGGTTTCTGCTATTGCAATATGTTGTATAGGACATGATTCTGCACAATGTAAATCAAATTCAGTGTAATCCCATCACAAGTTGAAAAGATATAGCCATTCGTTCAAAAATTGCTTATCTCACCGAGTTGAAGCATTTTTTATAAGGAGTGGAAATAACTCATGAATTTAATGAAGCTGGTTTCTGCTGTTGCAATATATTGTTTAGGACATGATTCTGCACAATATAAGTCATTTTTAGTGTAATCCCATCACAAGTTGAAGAGAAATATCCATTCGTTCAAAAAGTGCTTATCTAACCGAGTGTAAGCGTTTTTGATAAGGAGTGGAAATGACTAATTAATTTCATCAAGCTGATTTCTGCTGTTGCAATATGTTGTTTAGGCCATGATTCTGCACAATATATGTCAAATTCAGTGTAATCCCATCACAAGTTGAAAAGATATAGCCATTCGTTCAAAAAGTGCTTATCTCACCGAGTTGAAGCGTTTTTGATTAGGAGTGGAAATAACTCATGAATTTCATCAAGCTGGTTTCTGCTGTTGCAATATGTTATTTTGGACATGATTCTGCACAATATATGTCAAATTCAGTGTAATCGCATCACAAGTGTAAAAGATATAGCCATTCGTTCAAAAAGTGCTTATCTCACCGAGTTGAAGCGTTTTTGATAAGCAGTGGAAACAACTCAAGATTTTCATCAAGCTGGTTTCTGCTGTTGCAATATGTTGTTTAGGACATGATTCTGCACAATATATGTCAAATTCAGTGTAATCACATCACAAGTTGAAAAGATATAGCCATTCGTTCAAAAAGTGCTTATCTCACCGAGTTGAAACATTTTTTATAAGGAGTGGAAATAACTAATGAATTTAATGAAGCTGGTTTCAGCTGTTGAAATATATTGTTTAGGACATGATTCTGCACAATATATTTCAAATTGAGTGTAATCGCATCACAAGATGAAAAGATATAGCCATTCGTTCAAAAAGTGCTTTTCTCACCGAGTTGAAGCGTTTTTGATTATGAGTGGATATAACTCATGAATTTCATCAAGCTGGTTTCTGCTGTTGAAATTTGTTGTTTAGGACATGATTCTGCACAATATATGTCAAATTCAGTGTAATCCCATCACAAGTTGAAAAGATATAACCATTCGTTCAAAAAGTGCTTATCTCACCGAGTTGAAGCGTTTTTGATAAGGAGTGGAAACAACTCATGAATTTCATCAATCTGGTTTCTGCTGTTGCAATATGTTATTTTGGACATGATTCTGCACAATATATGTCAAATTCAGTGTAATCGCATCACAAGTTGAAAAGATATAGCCATTCGTTCAAAAAGTGCTTCTCTCACCGAGTTGAAGCGTTTTTGATAAGGAGTGGAAATAACTCAAGAATTTCATCAAGCTGGTTTCTGCTGTTGCAATATGTTGTTTAGGACATGATTCTGCACAATATATGTCAAATTCAGTGTAATTCTATCACAAGTTGAAAAGATATAGCCATTCGTGCAAAAAGTGCTCATCTCACCGACTTCAAGTGTTTTTGATAAGGAGTGGAAATAACTCATGAATTTCATAAACATGGTTTCTGCTGATGCAATATGTTGTTTAGGACATGATTCTGCACAATATAAGTCAAATTCAGTGTAATCCTATTACAAGTTGAAAAGATATAGCCATTCGTTCAAAAAGTACTTATCTCACCGAGTTGAAGCGTTTATGATTAGGAGTGGAAATAACTCATGAATTTCATCAAGCTGGTTTCTGCTGTTGAAATATGTTGTTTAGGACATGATTCTGCACAATATATGTCAAATTCAGTGTAATCCCATCACAAGTTGAGAAGATATAGCCATTCGTTCAAAAAGAGCTTATCTCACCGAGTTGAAGCGTTTTTGATTAGGAGTGGAAATAACATATGACTTTCATTACGCCGGTTCCTTCTGTTGCAATATATTGTTTAGGACATGATTCTGCAGAATATATGTCAAATTCAGTGTAATCCAATCACAAGTTGAAAAGATATAGCCATTCATTCAAAAAGTGCTTATCTCACCAAGTTGAAGCATTTTTGATAAGGAGTGGAAATAACTCATGAATTTCATCAAGCTGGTTTCTGCTATTGCAATATGTTGTATAGGACATGATTCTGCACAATATATGTCACATTCAGTGTAATCCCATCACAAGTTGAAAAGATATATCCATTCGTTCAAAAAGTGCTTATCTCACCGAGTTGAAGCGTCTTTGATAAGGAGTGGAAATAACTCATTAATTTCATCAAGCTGGTTTCTGCTGTTGCAATATGTTGTTTAGGACATGATTCTGCACAATATATGTGAAATTCAGTGTAATCCCATCACAAGTTGAAAAGATATAGCCATTCGTTCAAAAATTGCTTATCTCACCGAGTTGAAGCATTTTTTATAAGGAGTGGAAATAACTCATTAATTTCATGAAGCTGGTTTCTGCTGTTGCAATATGTTGTTTAGGACATGATTCTGCACAATATAAGTCAAATTAAGTGTAATCCCATCACAAGTTGAAGAGAAATATCCATTCGTTCAAAAAGTGCTTATCTAACCGAGTGTAAGCGTTTTTGATAAGGAGTGGAAATAACTAATTAATTTCATCAAGCTGATTTCTGCTGTTGCAATATGTTGTTTAGGACATGATTCTGCACAATATATGTCAAATTCAGTGTAATCACATCACAAGTTGAAAAGATATAGCCATTCGTTCAAAAAGTGCTTATCTCACCGAGTTGAAACATTTTTTATAAGGAGTGGAAATAACTCAAGAATTTCATCAAGCTGGTTTCTGCTGTTGCAATATGTTGTTTAGGACATGATTCTGCACAATATATGTCAAATTCAGTGTAATTCTATCACAAGTTGAAAAGATATAGCCATTCGTGCAAAAAGTGCTCATCTCACCGACTTCAAGTGTTTTTGATAAGGAGTGGAAATAACTCATGAATTTCATAAACATGGTTTCTGCTGATGCAATATGTTGTTTAGGACATGATTCTGCACAATATAAGTCAAATTCAGTGTAATCCTATTACAAGTTGAAAAGATATAGCCATTCTTTCAAAAAGTGCTTATCTCACCGAGTTGAAGCGTTTATGATTATGAGTGGAAATAACTCATGAATTTCATCAAGCTGGTTTCTGCTGTTGAAATATGTTGTTTAGGACATGATTCTGCACAATATATGTCAAATTCAGTGTAATCCTATCACAAGTTGAGAAGATATAGCCATTCGTTCAAAAAGAGCTTATCTCACCGAGTTGAAGCGTTTTTGATTAGGAGTGGAAATAACATATGACTTTCATTACGCCGGTTCCTTCTGTTGCAATATATTGTTTAGGACATGATTCTGCACAATATATGTCAAATTCAGTGTAATCCAATCACAAGTTGAAAAGATATAGCCATTCATTCAAAAAGTGCTTATCTCACCAAGTTGAAGCATTTTTGATAAGGAGTGGAAATAACTCATGAATTTCATCAAGCTGGTTTCTGCTATTGCAATATGTTGTATAGGACATGATTCTGCACAATATATGTCAAATTCAGTGTAATCCCATCACAAGTTGAAAAGATATAGCCATTCGTTCAAAAATTGCTTATCTCACCGAGTTGAAGCATTTTTTATAAGGAGTGGAAATAACTCATTAATTTCATGAAGCTGGTTTCTGCTGTTGCAATATGTTGTTTAGGACATGATTCTGCACAATATAAGTCAAATTAAGTGTAATCCCATCACAAGTTGAAGAGAAATATCCATTCGTTCAAAAAGTGCTTATCTAACCGAGTGTAAGCGTTTTTGATAAGGAGTGGAAATAACTAATTAATTTCATCAAGCTGATTTCTGCTGTTGCAATATGTTGTTTAGGACATGATTCTGCACAATATATGTCAAATTCAGTGTAATCACATCACAAGTTGAAAAGATATAGCCATTCGTTCAAAAAGTGCTTATCTCACCGAGTTGAAACATTTTTTATAAGGAGTGGAAATAACTCAAGAATTTCATCAAGCTGGTTTCTGCTGTTGCAATATGTTGTTTAGGACATGATTCTGCACAATATATGTCAAATTCAGTGTAATTCTATCACAAGTTGAAAAGATATAGCCATTCGTGCAAAAAGTGCTCATCTCACCGACTTCAAGTGTTTTTGATAAGGAGTGGAAATAACTCATGAATTTCATAAACATGGTTTCTGCTGATGCAATATGTTGTTTAGGACATGATTCTGCACAATATAAGTCAAATTCAGTGTAATCCTATTACAAGTTGAAAAGATATAGCCATTCTTTCAAAAAGTGCTTATCTCACCGAGTTGAAGCGTTTATGATTATGAGTGGAAATAACTCATGAATTTCATCAAGCTGGTTTCTGCTGTTGAAATATGTTGTTTAGGACATGATTCTGCACAATATATGTCAAATTCAGTATATTCCTATCACAAGTTGAGAAGATATAGCCATTCGTTCAAAAAGAGCTTATCTCACCGAGTTGAAGCGTTTTTGATTAGGAGTGGAAATAACATATGACTTTCATTACGCCGGTTCCTTCTGTTGCAATATATTGTTTAGGACATGATTCTGCACAATATATGTCAAATTCAGTGTAATCCAATCACAAGTTGAAAAGATATAGCCATTCATTCAAAAAGTGCTTATCTCACCAAGTTGAAGCATTTTTGATAAGGAGTGGAAATAACTCATGAATTTCATCAAGCTGGTTTCTGCTATTGCAATATGTTGTATAGGACATGATTCTGCACAATATATGTCAAATTCAGTGTAATCCCATCACAAGTTGAAAAGATATATCCATTCGTTCAAAAAGTGCTTCTCTCACCGAGTTGAAGCGTCTTTGATAAGGAGTGGAAATAACTCATTAATTTCATCAAGCTGGTTTCTGCTGTTGCAATATGTTGTTTAGGACATGATTCTGCACAATATATGTGAAATTCAGTGTAATCCCATCACAAGTTGAAAAGATATAGCCATTCGTTCAAAAATTGCTTATCTCACCGAGTTGAAGCATTTTTTATAAGGAGTGGAAATAACTCATGAATTTAATGAAGCTGGTTTCTGCTGTTGCAATATGTTGTTTAGGACATGATTCTGCACAATATAAGTCATTTTTAGTGTAATCCCATCACAAGTTGAAGAGAAATATCCATTCGTTCAAAAAGTGCTTATCTAACCGAGTGTAAGCGGTTTTGATAAGGAGTGGAAATAACTAATTAATTTCATCAAGCTGATTTCTGCTTTTGCAATATGTTGTTTAGGCCATGATTCTGCACAATATATGTCAAATTCAGTGTAATCCCATCACAAGTTGAAAAGATATAGCCATTCGTTCAAAAAGTGCTTATCTCACCGAGTTGAAGCGTTGTTGATTATGAGTGGAAATATCTCATGAATTTCATCAAGCTGGCTTCTGCTGTTGAAATATGTTGTTAAGGACATGATTCTGCACAATATATGTCAAATTCAGTGTAATCCTATCACAAGATGAAAAGATATAGCCATTCGTTCAAAAAGTGCTTATCTCACCGAGTTGAAGCGTTTTTGATAAGGAGTGGAAATAACTCATTAATTTCATGAAGCTGGTTTCTGCTATTGCAATATGTTGTTTAGGACATGATTCTGCACAATATAAGTCAAATTAAGTGTAATCCAATCTCAAGTTGAAAAGATATAGCCATTCGTTCAAAAAGTGCTTATCTCACCGAGTTGAAGCATTTTTTATAAGGAGTGGAAATAACTCATGAATTTCATCAAGCTGGTTTCTTCTGTTGAAATTTGTTGTTTAGGACATGATTCTGCACAATATATTACAAATTCAGTGTAATCCTATCACAAGTTGAAAAGATATAGCCATTCGTTCAAAAAGTGCTTATCTTACCGAGTTGAAGCGTTTTTGATTAGGAGTGGAAATAACTCATGAATTTAATGAAGCTGGTTTCTGCTGTTGCAGTATGTTGTTTAGGACATGATTCTGCACAATATAAGTCATTTTTAGTGTAATCCCATCACAAGTTGAAAAGATATATCCATTCGTTCAAAAAGTGCTTATCTCACCGAGTTGAAGCGTTTTTGATAAGGAGTGGAAATAACTAATTAATTTCATCAAGCTGATTTCTGCTGTTGCAATATGTTGTTTAGGCCATGATTCTGCACAATATATGTCAAATTCAGTGTAATCCCATCACAAGTTGAAAAGATATAGCCATTCATTCAAAAGTGCTTATCTCACCGAGTTGAAGCGTTTTTGATTATGAGTGGAAATAACTCATGAATTTCATGAAGCTGGTTTCTGCTGTTGCAATATGTTGTTTAGGACATGATTCTGCACAATATATGTGAAATTCAGTGTAATCCCATCACAAGTTGAAAAGATATAGCCATTCGTTCAAAAATTGCTTATCTCACCGAGTTGAAGCATTTTTTATAAGGAGTGGAAATAACTCATGAATTTAATGAAGCTGGTTTCTGCTGTTGCAATATGTTGTTTAGGACATGATTCTGCACAATATAAGTCATTTTTAGTGTAATCCCATCACAAGTTGAAGAGAAATATCCATTCGTTCAAAAAGTGCTTATCTAACCGAGTGTAAGCGGTTTTGATAAGGAGTGGAAATAACTAATTAATTTCATCAAGCTGATTTCTGCTTTTGCAATATGTTGTTTAGGCCATGATTCTGCACAATATATTTCAAATTCAGTGTAATTCTATCACAAGTTGAAAAGATATAGCCATTCGTTCAAAAAGTGCTTATCTCACCGAGTTGAAGCGTTGTTGATTATGAGTGGAAATATCTCATGAATTTCATCAAGCTGGCTTCTGCTGTTGAAATATGTTGTTAAGGACATGATTCTGCAAAATATATGTCAAATTCAGTGTAATCCTATCACAAGATGAAAAGATATAGCCATTCGTTCAAAAAGTGCTTATCTCACCGAGTTGAAGCGTTTTTGATAAGGAGTGGAAATAACTCATTAATTTCATGAAGCTGGTTTCTGCTATTGCAATATGTTGTTTAGGACATGATTCTGCACAATATAAGTCAAATTAAGTGTAATCCAATCTCAAGTTGAAAAGATATAGCCATTCGTTCAAAAAGTGCTTATCTCACCGAGTTGAAGCATTTTTTATAAGGAGTGGAAATAACTCATGAATTTCATCAAGCTGGTTTCTTCTGTTGAAATTTGTTGTTTAGGACATGATTCTGCACAATATATTACAAATTCAGTGTAATCCTATCACAAGTTGAAAAGATATAGCCATTCGTTCAAAAAGTGCTTATCTTACCGAGTTGAAGCGTTTTTGATTAGGAGTGGAAATAACTCATGAATTTAATGAAGCTGGTTTCTGCTGTTGCAGTATGTTGTTTAGGACATGATTCTGCACAATATAAGTCATTTTTAGTGTAATCCCATCACAAGTTGAAAAGATATATCCATTCGTTCAAAAAGTGCTTATCTCACCGAGTTGAAGCGTTTTTGATAAGGAGTGGAAATAACTAATTAATTTCATCAAGCTGATTTCTGCTGTTGCAATATGTTGTTTAGGCCATGATTCTGCACAATATATGTCAAATTCAGTGTAATCCCATCACAAGTTGAAAAGATATAGCCATTCATTCAAAAGTGCTTATCTCACCGAGTTGAAGCGTTTTTGATTATGAGTGGAAATAACTCATGAATTTCATGAAGCTGGTTTCTGCTGTTGAAATATGTTGTTTAGGACATGATTCTGCACAATATATGTCAAATTCAGTGTAATCCAATCACAAGTTGAAAAGATATAGCCATTCGTTCAAAAAGTGCTTATCTCACCGAGTTGAAGCATTTTTTATAAGGAGTGGAAATAACTCATGAATTTCATCAAGCTGGTTTCTTCTGTTGAAATTTGTTGTTTAGGACATGATTCTGCACAATATATTACAAATTCAGTGTAATCCTATTACAAGTTGAAAAGATATAGCCATTCGTTCAAAAAGTGCTTATCTCACCGAGTTGAAGCGTTTTTGATAAGGAGTGGAAATCACTTATGACTTTCATGAAGCTGCTTCCTGCTGTTGCAATATGTTGTTTAGGACATGATTCTGCACAATATAAGTCAAATTCAGAGTAATCCAATTACAAGTTGAAAAGATATAGCCATTCATTCAAAAAGTGCTTATCTCACCGAGTTGAAGCGTTTTTGATTAGGAGTGGAAATAACTCATGAATTTCATGAAGCTGGTTTCTGCTGTTGAAATATGTTGTTTGGGACATGATTCTGCACAATATATGTAAATTCAGTGTAATCCATCACAAGTTGAAAAGATATAACCATTCGTTCAAAAAGTGCTTATCTCAACGAGTTGAAGCGTTTTTGATTAGGAGTGGAAATAACTCATTAATTTCATCAAGCTGGTTTCTACCGTTGCAATATATTGTTTAGGACATGATTCTTTACAATATAATTCATTTTTAGTGTAATCCCATCACAAGTTGAAAAGATATATCCATTCGTTCAAAAAGTGCTTCTCACACCGAGTTGAAGCGTCTTTGATAAGGAGTGGAAATAACTCATTAATTTCATCAAGCTGGTTTCTGCTGTTGCAATATGTTGTTTAGGACATGACTCTGCACAATATAAGTCATTTTTAGTGTAATTCCATAACAATTTGAAAAAATATATCCATTCGTTCAAAAAGTGCTTCTCACACCGAGTTGAAGCGTTTTTGATAAGGAGTGGAAATAACTAATTAATTTAATCAAGCTGGTTTCTGCTGTTGCAATATGTTTTTTAGGACATGATTCTGCACAATATATGTCAAATTCATTGTAATCCCATCACAAGTTGAAAAGATATAGCCATTCGTTCAAAAAGTGCTTATCTCACCGAGTTGAAGCGTTTTTGATTAGGAGTGGAAATAACTCATGAATTTCATTAAGCTGGTTTCTGCTGTTGCAATATGTTGTTAAGGACATGACTCTGCACAATATATGTCAAATTCAGTGTAATCCTATTACAAGTTGAAAAGATATAGCCATTCATTCAAAAAGTGCTTATCTCACCGAGTTGAAGCATTTTTGATAAGGAGTGGAAATAACTCATGAATTTCATCAAGCTGGTTTCTGCTATTGCAATATGTTGTTTAGGACATGATTCTGCACAATATATGTCAAATTCAGTGTAATCGCATCACAAGTTGAAAAGATATAGCCATTCGTTCAAAAAGTGCTTATCTCACCGAGTTGAAGCATTTTTTATAAGCAGTGGAAATAACTCATGAATTTCATTAAGCTGGTTTCTGCTTTTGAAATATGTTGTTTAGGACATTATTCTGCACAATATATGTCAAATTAAGTGTAATCCCATCACAAGTTGAAAAGATATAGCCATTCATTCAAAAAGTGCTTATCTCACCAAGTTGAAGCATTTTTGATAAGGAGTGGAAATAACTCATGAATTTCATCAAGCTGGTTTCTGCTGTTGCAATATGTTTTTTTAGGACAAGATTCTGCACAATATATGTCAAATTCAGTGTAATCCCATCACAAGTTGAAAAGATATAGCCATTCGTTCAAAAAGTGCTTATCTCACCGAGTTGAAGCGTTGTTGATTATGAGTGGAAATAACTCATGAATTTCATCAAGCTGGCTTCTGCTGTTGAAATATGTTGTTAAGGACATGATTCTGCACAATATATGTCAAATTCATTGTAATCCTATCACAAGATGAAAAGATATAGCCATTCGTTCAAAAAGTGCTTATCTCACCGAGTTGAAGCGTTTTTGATAAGGAGTGGAAATAACTCATTAATTTCATGAAGCTGGTTTCTGCTATTGCAATATGTTGTTTAGGACATGATTCTGCACAATATGAGTCAAATTAAGTGTAATCCAATCACAAGTTGAAAAGATATAGCCATTCGTTCAAAAAGTGCTTATCTCACCGAGTTGAAGCATTTTTTATAAGGAGTGGAAATAACTCATGAATTTCATCAAGCTGGTTTCTTCTGTTGAAATTTGTTGTTTAGGACATGATTCTGCACAATATATTACAAATTCAGTGTAATCCTATCACAAGTTGAAAAGATATAGCCATTCGTTCAAAAAGTGCTTATCTCACCGAGTTGAAGCGTTTTTGATAAGGAGTGGAAATAACTCATGAAATTCATCAAGCTGGTTTCTGCCGTTGCAATATATTGTTTAGGACATGATTCTTCACAATATAAGTCATTTTAAGTGTAATCCAATCACATGTTGAAAAGATATATCCATTCGTTCAAAAAGTGCTTCTCTCACCGAGTTGAAGCGTCTTTGATAAGGAGTGGAAATAACTCATTAATTTAATAGAGCTGGTTTCTGCTGTTGCAATATGTTGTTTAGGACATGACTCTGCACAATATAAGTCATTTTTAGTGTAATCCCATAACAAGTTGAAAAGATATATCCATTCGTTCAAAAAGTGCTTATCTCACCGAGTTGAAGCATTTTTTATAAGGAGTAGAAATAACTCATGAATTTAATGAAGCTGGTTTCAACTGTTGAAATATGTTGTTTAGGACATGATTCTGCACAATATATGTCAAATTCAGTGTAATCCTATCACAAGTTGAAAAAATATAGCCATTCGTTCAAAAAGTGCTTATCTCACCGAGTTGAAGTGTTTTTGATAAGGAGTGGAAATAACTCATGAATTTCATCAAGCTGGTTTCTGCTGTTGCAATATGTTGTTTAGGACATGACTCTGCACAATATAAGTCATTTTTAGTGTAATCCCATAAAAAGTTGAATAGATATATCCATTCGTTCAAAAAGTGCTTATCTCACCGAGTTGAAGCGTTTTTGATAAGGAGTGGAAATAACTAATTAATTTAATCAAGCTGCTTTCTGCTGTTGCAATATGTTTTTTAGGACATGACTCTGCACAATATATGTCAAATTCATTGTAATCCCATCACAAGTTGAAAAGATATAGCCATTCGTTCAAAAAGTGCTTATCTCACCGAGTTGAAGCGTTTTTGATTAGGATTGGAAATAACTCATGAATTTCATTAAGCTGTATTCTGCTGTTGCAATATGTTGTTAAGGACATGACTCTGCACAATATATGTCAAATTCAGTGTAATCCTATCACAAGTTGAAAAGATATAGCCATTCATTCAAAAAGTGCTTATCTCACCGAGTTGAAGCATTTTTGATAAGGAGTGGAAATAACTCATGAATTTCATCAAGCTGGTTTCTGCTATTGATATATGTTGTTTAGGACATGATTCTGCACAATATATGTCAAATTCAGTGTAATCGCATCACAAGTTGAAAAGATATAGCCATTCGTTCAAAAAGTGCTTATCTCACCGAGTTGAAGCATTTTTTATAAGGAGTGGAAATAACTCATGAATTTCATTAAGCTGGTTTCTGCTGTTGAAATATGTTGTTTAGGACATGATTCTGCACAATATATGTCAAATTCAGTGTAATCCCATCACAAGTTGAAAAGATATAACCATTCGTTCAAAAAGTGCTTATCTCACCGAGTTGAAGAGTTTTTGATTATGAGTGGAAATAACTCATGAATATCATGAAGCTGGTTTCTGCTGTCCAAATATGTTGTTTAGGACATGATTCTGCACAATATAAGTCAAATTCAGTGTAATCGCATCACAAGTTGAAAAGATATAGCCATTCGTTCAAAAAGTGCTTGTCTCACCGAGTTGAAGTGTTTTTGATAAGGAGTGGAAATAACTCAAGAATTTCATCAAGCTGGTTTCTGCTGTTGCAATATGTTGTTTAGGACATGATTCTGAACAATATATGTCAAATTCAGTGTAATCGCATAACAAGTTGAAAAGATATAGCCATTCGTGCAAAAAGTGCTCATCTCACCGAGTTCAAGTGTTTTTGATAAGGAGTGGAAAAAAATCATGAATTTCATAAACCTGCTTTCTGCTGATGCAATATGTTGTTTAGGACATGATTCTGCACAATATAAGTCAAATTCAGTGTAATCCTATTACAAGTTGAAAAGATGTACCCATTCGTTCGAAAAGTGCTTATCTCACCGAGTTGAAGCGTTTATGATTAGGAGTGGAAATAACTCATGAATTTCATCAAGCTGGTTTCTGCTGTTGAAATATGTTGTTTAGGACATGATTCTGCACAATATATGTCAAATTCAGTGTAATCCCATCACAAGTTGAAAAGATATAGCCATTCGTTCAAAAAGAGCTTATCTCACCGAGTTGAAGCGTTTTTGATTAGGAGTGGAAATAACATATGACTTTCATTATGCCGGTTCCTGCTGTTGCAATATATTGTTTAGGACATGATTCTGCACAATATATGTCAAATTCAGTGTAATCCTATCACAAGTTGAAAAGATATAGCCATTCATTTAAATAGTGCTTATCTCACCAAGTTGAAGCATTTTTGATAAGGAGTGGAAATAACATATGACTTTCTTTATGCCGGTTCCTGCTGTTGCAATATATTGTTTAGGACATGATTCAGCACAATATATGTCAAATTCAGTGTAATCCTATCACAAGTTGAAAAGATATAGCCATTCATTCAAAAAGTGCTTATCTCACCAAGTTGAAGCATTTTTGATAAGGAGTGGAAAAAAATCATGAATTTCATAAACCTGCTTTCTGCTGATGCAATATGTTGTTTAGGACATGATTCTGCACAATATAAGTCAAATTCAGTGTAATCCTATTACAAGTTGAAAAGATGTACCCATACGTTCAAAAAGTGCTTATCTCACCGAGTTGAAGCGTTTATGATTAGGAGTGGAAATAACTCATGAATTTCATCAAGCTGGTTTCTGCTGTTGAAATATGTTGTTTAGGACATGATTCTGCACAATATATGTCAAATTCAGTGTAATCCCATCACAAGTTGAAAAGATATAGCCATTCGTTCAAAAAGTGCTTATCTCACCGAGTTGAAGCGTTTTTGATAAGGAGTGGAAATCACTTATGACTTTCATGAAGCTGCTTCCTGCTGTTGCAATATGTTGTTTAGGACATGATTCTGCACAATATAAGTCAAATTCAGAGTAATCCAATTACAAGTTGAAAAGATATAGCCATTCATTCAAAAAGTGCTTATCTCACCGAGTTGAAGCGTTTTTGATTAGGAGTGGAAATAACTCATGAATTTCATGAAGCTGGTTTCTGCTGTTGAAATATGTTGTTTGGGACATGATTCTGCACAATATATGTAAATTCAGTGTAATCCATCACAAGTTGAAAAGATATAACCATTCGTTCAAAAAGTGCTTATCTCAACGAGTTGAAGCGTTTTTGATTAGGAGTGGAAATAACTCATGAATTTCATCAAGCTGGTTTCTGCTATTGCAATATGTTGTTTAGGACATGATTCTGCACAATATAAGTCAAATTCAGTGTAATCCAATCACAAGTTGAAAAGATATAGCCATTCGTTCAAAAAGTGCTTATCTCACCGAGTTGAAGCATTTTTTATAAGGAGTGGAAATAACTCATGAATTTCATCAAGCTGGTTTCTTCTGTTGAAATTTGTTGTTTAGGACATGATTCTGCACAATATATTACAAATTCAGTGTAATCCTATCACAAGTTGAAAAGATATAGCCATTCGTTCAAAAAGTGCTTATCTCACCGAGTTGAAGCGTTTTTGATAAGGAGTGGAAATAACTCATGAAATTCATCAAGCTGGTTTCTGCCGTTGCAATATATTGTTTAGGACATAATTCTTCACAATATAAGTCATTTTTAGTGTAATCCCATCACAAGTTGAAAAGATATATCCATTCGTTCAAAAAGTGCTTCTCTCACCGAGTTGAAACGTCTTTGATAAGGAGTGGAAATAACTCATTAATTTAATAGAGCTGGTTTCTGCTGTTGCAATATGTTGTTTAGGACATGACTCTGCACAATATAAGTCATTTTTAGTGTAATCCCATAACAAGTTGAAAAGATATATCCATTCGTTCAAAAAGTGCTTATCTCACCGAGTTGAAGCATTTTTTATAAGGAGTAGAAATAACTCATGAATTTAATGAAGCTGGTTTCAACTGTTGAAATATGTTGTTTAGGACATGATTCTGCACAATATATGTCAAATTCAGTGTAATCCTATCACAAGTTGAAAAAATATAGCCATTCGTTCAAAAAGTGCTTATCTCACCGAGTTGAAGTGTTTTTGATAAGGAGTGGAAATAACTCATGAATTTCATCAAGCTGGTTTCTGCTGTTGCAATATGTTGTTTAGGACATGACTCTGCACAATATAAGTCATTTTTAGTGTAATCCCATAAAAAGTTGAATAGATATATCCATTCGTTCAAAAAGTGCTTATCTCACCGAGTTGAAGCGTTTTTGATAAGGAGTGGAAATAACTAATTAATTTAATCAAGCTGGTTTCTGCTGTTGCAATATGTTTTTTAGGACATGACTCTGCACAATATATGTCAAATTCATTGTAATCCCATCACAAGTTGAAAAGATATAGCCATTCGTTCAAAAAGTGCTTATCTCACCGAGTTGAAGCGTTTTTGATTAGGATTGGAAATAACTCATGAATTTCATTAAGCTGTATTCTGCTGTTGCAATATGTTGTTAAGGACATGACTCTGCACAATATATGTCAAATTCAGTGTAATCCTATCACAAGTTGAAAAGATATAGCCATTCATTCAAAAAGTGCTTATCTCACCGAGTTGAAGCATTTTTGATAAGGAGTGGAAATAACTCATGAATTTCATCAAGCTGGTTTCTGCTATTGCAATATGTTGTTTAGGACATGATTTTGCACAATATATGTCAAATTCAGTGTAATCGCATCGCAAGTTGAAAAGATATAGCCATTCGTTCAAAAAGTGCTTATCTCACCGAGTTGAAGCATTTTTTATAAGGAGTGGAAATAACTCATGAATTTTATTAAGCTGGTTTCTGCTGTTGAAATATGTTGTTTAGGACATGATTCTGCACAATATATGTCAAATTCAGTGTAATCCCATCACAAGTTGAAAAGATATAACCATTCGTTCAAAAAGTGCTTATCTCACCGAGTTGAAGAGTTTTTGATTATGAGTGGAAATAACTCATGAATATCATGAAGCTGGTTTCTGCTGTCCAAATATGTTGTTTAGGACATGATTCTGCACAATATATGTCAAATTCAGTGTAATCCCATCACAAGTTGAAAAGATATAACCATTCGTTCAAAAAGTGCTTTTCTCACCGAGTTGAAATGTTTTTGATTAGGAGTGGAAATAACTCATGAATTTCATCAAGCTGGTTTCTGCTGTTGCAATATGTTATTTTGGACATGATTCTGCACAATATAAGTCAAATTCAGTGTAATCGCATAACAAGTTGAAAAGATATAGCCATTCGTTCAAAAAGTGCTTGTCTCACCGAGTTGAAGTGTTTTTGATAAGGAGTGGAAATAACTCAAGAATTTCATCAAGCTGGTTTCTGCTGTTGCAATATGTTGTTTAGGACATGATTCTGAACAATATATGTCAAATTCAGTGTAATTCTATCACAAGTTGAAAAGATATAGCCATTCGTGCAAAAAGTGCTCATCTCACCGAGTTCAAGTGTTTTTGATAAGGAGTGGAAAAAAATCATGAATTTCATAAACCTGCTTTCTGCTGATGCAATATGTTGTTTAGGACATGATTCTGCACAATATAAGTCAAATTCAGTGTAATCCTATTACAAGTTGAAAACATGTACCCATTCGTTCAAAAAGTGCTTATCTCACCGAGTTGAAGCGTTTATGATTAGGAGTGGAAATAACTCATGAATTTCATCAAGCTGGTTTCTGCTGTTGAAATATGTTGTTTAGGACATGATTCTGCACAATATATGTCAAATTCAGTGTAATCCCATCACAAGTTGAAAAGATATAGCCATTCGTTCAAAAAGAGCTTATCTCACCGAGTTGAAGCGTTTTTGATTAGGAGTGGAAATAACATATGACTTTCATTATGCCGGTTCCTGCTGTTGCAATATATTGTTTAGGACATGATTCTGCACAATATATGTCAAATTCAGTGTAATCCTATCACAAGTTGAAAAGATATAGCCATTCATTTAAATAGTGCTTATCTCACCAAGTTGAAGCATTTTTGATAAGGAGTGGAAATAACATATGACTTTCTTTATGCCGGTTCCTGCTGTTGCAATATATTGTTTAGGACATGATTCAGCACAATATATGTCAAATTCAGTGTAATCCTATCACAAGTTGAAAAGATATAGCCATTCATTTAAAAAGTGCTTATCTCACCAAGTTGAAGCATTTTTGATAAGGAGTGGAAAAAAATCATGAATTTCATAAACCTGCTTTCTGCTGATGCAATATGTTGTTTAGGACATGATTCTGCACAATATAAGTCAAATTCAGTGTAATCCTATTACAAGTTGAAAAGATGTACCCATACGTTCAAAAAGTGCTTATCTCACCGAGTTGAAGCGTTTATGATTAGGAGTGGAAATAACTCATGAATTTCATCAAGCTGGTTTCTGCTGTTGAAATATGTTGTTTAGGACATGATTCTGCACAATATATGTCAAATTCAGTGTAATCCCATCACAAGTTGAAAAGATATAGCCATTCGTTCAAAAAGAGCTTATCTCACCGAGTTGAAGCGTTTTTGATTAGGAGTGGAAATAACATATGACTTTCATTATGCCGGTTCCTGATGTTGCAATACATTGTTTAGGACATGATTCTGCACAATATATGTCAAATTCAGTGTAATCCTATCACAAGTTGAAAAGATATAGCCATTCATTCAAAAAGTGCTTATCTCACCAAGTTGAAGCATTTTTGATAAGGAGTGGAAATAACTCATGAATTTCATCAAGCTGGTTTCTGCTATTGCAATATGTTGTTTAGGACATGATTCTGCACAATATAAGTCAAATTCAGTGTAATCCAATCACAAGTTGAAAAGATATAGCCAGTCGTTCAAAAAGTGCTTATCTCACCGCGTTGAAGCATTTTTTATAAGGAGTGGAAATAACTCATGAATTTCATCAAGCTGGTTTCTTCTGTTGAAATTTGTTGTGTAGGACATGATTCTGCACAATATATGTCAAATTCAGTGTAATCCTATTACAAGTTGAAAAGATATAGCCATTCTTTGAAAAAGGGCTTATCTCACCGAGTTGAAGCGTTTTTGATAAGGAGTGGAAATAACTCATGAATTTCATCAAGCTGGTTTCTGCTGTTGAAATATGTTGTTTAGGACATGATTCTGCACAATATATGTCAAATTCAGTGTAATCCCATCACAAGTTGAAAAGATATAGCCATTCGTTCAAAAAGTGCTTATCTCACCGAGTTGAAGCGTTTTTGATTATGAGTGGAAATAACTCATGAATATCATGAAGCTGGTTTCTGCTGTTGAAATATGTTGTTTAGGACATGATTCTGCACAATATATTACAAATTCAGTGTAATCCTATCACAAGTTGAAAAGATATAGCCATTCGTTCAAAAAGTGCTTATCTCACCGAGTTGAAGCGTTTTTGATAAGGAGTGGAAATAACTCATGAAATTCATCAAGCTGGTTTCTGCCGTTGCAATATATTGTTTAGGACATGATTCTTCACAATATAAGTCCTTTTTAGTGTAATCCCATCACAAGTTGAAAAGATATATCCATTCGTTCAAAAAGTGCTTCTCTCACCGAGTTGAAGCGTATTTGATAAGGAGTGGAAATAACTCATTAATTTCATCAAGCTGGTTTCTGCTGTTGCAATATGTTGTTTAGGACATGACTCTGCACAATATAAGTCATTTTTAGTGTAATCCCATAACAAGTTGAAAAGATATATCCATTCGTTCAAAAAGTGCTTATCTCACCGAGTTGAAGCATTTTTTATAAGGAGTAGAAATAACTCATGAATTTAATGAAGCTGGTTTCAACTGTTGAAATATGTTGTTTAGGACATGATTCTGCACAATATATGTCAAATTCAGTGTAATCCTATCACAAGTTGAAAAAATATAGCCATTCGTTCAAAAAGTGCTTATTTCACCGAGTTGAAATGTTTTTGATAAGGAGTGGAAATAACTCATGAATTTCATCAAGCTGGTTTCTGCTGTTGCAATATGTTGTTTAGGACATGACTCTGCACAATATAAGTCATTTTTAGTGTAATCCCATAACAAGTTGAATAGATATATGCATTCGTTCAAAAAGTGCTTATCTCACCGAGTTGAAGCGTTTTTGATAAGGAGTGGAAATAACTCATGAATTTCATCAAGCTGGTTTCTGCTGTTGCAATATGTTGTTTAGGACATGATTCTGCACAATATAAGTCAAATTCAGTGTAATCGCATCACAAGTTGAAAAGATATAGCCATTCGTTCAAAAAGTGCTTATCTCACCGAGTTGAAGCATTTTTTATAAGGAGTGGAAATAACTCATGAATTTCATCAAGCTGGTTTCTGCTGTTGAAATATGTTGTTTAGGACATGATTCTGCACAATATATGTCAAATTCAGTGTAATCCCATCACAAGTTGAAAAGATATAACCATTCGTTCAAAAAGTGCTTATCTCACCGAGTTGAAGAGTTTTTGATTATGAGTGGAAATAACTCATGAATATCATGAAGCTGGTTTCTGCTGTTGAAATATGTTGTTCAGGACATGATTCTGCACAATATATGTCAAATTCAGTGTAATCCCATCACAAGTTGAAAAGATATAACCATTCGTTCAAAAAGTGCTTTTCTCACCGAGTTGAAACGTTTTTGATTAGGAGTGGAAATAACTCATGAAATTCATCAAGCTGGTTTCTGCTGTTGCAATATGTTATTTTGGACATGATTCTGCACAATATAAGTCAAATTCAGTGTAATCGCATCACAAGTTGAAAAGATATAGCCATTCGTTCAAAAAGTGCTTGTCTCACCGAGTTGAAGTGTTTTTGATAAGGAGTGGAAATAACTCAAGAATTTCATCAAGCTGGTTTCTGCTGTTGCAATATGTTGTTTAGGACATGATTCTGCACAATATATGTCAAATTCAGTGTAATTCTATCACAAGTTGAAAAGATATAGCCATTCGTGCAAAAAGTGCTCATCTCACCGAGTTCAAGTGTTTTTGATAAGGAGTGGAAAAAAATCATGAATTTCATAAACCTGCTTTCTGCTGATGCAATATGTTGTTTAGGACATGATTCTGCACAATATAAGTCAAATTCAGTGTAATCCTATTACAAGTTGAAAAGATGTACCCATTCGTTCAAAAAGTGCTTATCTCACCGAGTTGAAGCGTTTATGATTAGGAGTGGAAATAACTCATGAAATTCATCAAGCTGGTTTCTGCTGTTGAAATATGTTGTTTAAGACATGATTCTGCACAATATATGTCAAATTCAGTGTAATCCCATCACAAGTTGAAAAGATATAGCCATTCGTTCAAAAAGAGCTTATCTCACCGAGTTGAAGCGTTTTTGATTAGGAGTGGAAATAACATATGACTTTCATTATGCCGGTCCCTGCTGTTGCAATATATTGTTTAGGACATGATTCTGCACAATATATGTCAAATTCAGTGTAATCCTATCACAAGTTGAAAAGATATAGCCATTCATTCAAAAAGTGCTTATCTCACCAAGTTGAAGCATTTTTGATAAGGAGTGGAAATAACTCATGAATTTCATCAAGCTGGTTTCTGCTATTGCAATATGTCGTTTAGGACATGATTCTGCACAATATAAGTCAAATTCAGTGTAATCCAATCACAAGTTGAAAAGATATAGCCATTCGTTCAAAAAGTGCTTATCTCACCGCGTTGAAGCATTTTTTATAAGGAGTGGAAATAACTCATGAATTTCATCAAGCTGGTTTCTTCTGTTGAAATTTGTTGTTTAGGACATGATTCTGCACAATATATGTCAAATTCAGTGTAATCCTATTACAAGTTGAAAAGATATAGCCATTCTTTGAAAGAGTGCTTATCTCACCGAGTTGAAGCGTTTTTGATAAGGAGTGGAAATAACTCATGAATTTCATCAAGCTGGTTTCTGCTGTTGCAATATGTTGTTAAAGACATGATTCTGCACAATATATGTCAAATTCAGTGTAATCCCATCACAAGTTGAAAAGATATAGCCATTCGTTCAAAAAGTGCTTATCTCACCGAGTTGAAGCGTTTTTGATTAGGAGTGGAAATAACTTATGAATTTGATCAAGCTGGTTTCTGCTGTTGCAATATGTTGTTTTGGATATGATTCTGCACAATATATTTCAAATTCAGTGTAATCCCATCACAAGTTGAAAAGACATAGCCATTCGTTCAAAAAGTCCTTATCTCACCGAGTTGAAGCGTTTTTGATTAGGAGTGGAAATAACTTATGAATTTGATCAAGCTGGTTCCTGCTGTTGCAATATGTTGTTAAGGACATGATTTTGCACAATATATGTCAAATTCAGTGTAATCCCATCACAAGTTGAAAAGATATAACCATTCGTTCAAAAAGTGCTTTTCTCACCGAGTTGAAACGTTTTTGATTAGGAGTGGAAATAACTCATGAATTTCATCAAGCTGGTTTCTGCTGTTGCAATATGTTATTTTGGACATGATTCTGCACAATATAAGTCAAATTCAGTGTAATCGCATCACAAGTTGAAAAGACATAGCCATTCGTTCAAAAAGTGCTTGTCTCACCGAGTTGAAGCGTTTTTGATAAGGAGTGGAAATAACTCAAGAATTTCATCAAGCTGGTTTCTGCTGTTGCAATATGTTGTTTAGGACATGATTCTGCACAATATATGTCAAATTCAGTGTAATTCTATCACAAGTTGAAAAGATATAGCCATTCGTTCAAAAAGTGCTCATCTCACCGAGTTCAAGTGTTTTTGATAAGGAGTGGAAAAAAATCATGAATTTCATAAACCTGCTTTCTGCTGATGCAATATGTTGTTTAGGACATGATTCTGCACAATATAAGTCAAATTCAGTGTAATCCTATTACAAGTTGAAAAGATATACCCATTCGTTCAAAAAGTGCTTATCTCACCGAGTTGAAGCGTTTATGATTAGGAGTGGAAATAACTCATGAATTTCATCAAGCTGGTTTCTGCTGTTGAAATATGTTGTTTAGGACATGATTCTGCACAATATATGTCAAATTCAGTGTAATCCCATCACAAGTTGAAAAGATATAGCCATTCGTTCAAAAAGAGCTTATCTCACCGAGTTGAAGCGTTTTTGATTAGGAGTGGAAATAACATATGACTTTCATTATGCCGGTTCCTGCTGTTGCAATATATTGTTTAGGACATGATTCTGCACAATATATGTCAAATTCAGTGTAATTCTATCACAAGTTGAAAAGATATAGCCATTCATTCAAAAAGTGCTTATCTCACCAAGTTGAAGCATTTTTGATAAGGAGTGGAAATAACTCATGAATTTCATCAAGCTGGTTTCTGCTATTGCAATATGTTGTTTAGGACATGATTCTGCACAATATAAGTCAAATTCAGTGTAATACAATCACAAGTTGAAAAGATATAGCCATTCGTTCAAAAAGTGCTTATCTCACCGCGTTGAAGCATTTTTTATAAGGAGTGGAAATAACTCATGAATTTCATCAAGCTGGTTTCTTCTGTTGAAATTTGTTGTTTAGGACATGATTCTGCACAATATATGTCAAATTCAGTGTAATCCTATTACAAGTTGAAAAGATATAGCCATTCTTTGAAAAAGTGCTTATCTCACCGAGTTGAAGCGTTTTTGATTAGGAGTGGAAATAACTCATGAATTTCATCAAGCTGGTTTCTGCTGTTGCAATATGTTGTTAAAGACATGATTCTGCACAATATATGTCAAATTCAGTGTAATCCCATCACAAGTTGAAAAGATATAGCCATTCGTTCAAAAAGTGCTTATCTCACCGAGTTGAAGCGTTTTTGATTAGGAGTGGAAATAACTCATGAATTTCATTAAGCTGGTTCCTGCTGTTGCAATATGTTGTTTAGGACATGATTCTGCACAATATATGTCAAATTCAGTGTAATTCTATCACAAGTTGAAAAGATATAGCCATTCGTTCAAAAAGTGCTTATCTCACCGAGTTGAAGCGTTTTTGATTAGGAGTGGAAATAACTCATGAATTTCATGAAGCTGGTTTCTGCTGTTGAAATATGTTGTTTGGGACATGATTCTGCACAATATATGTAAATTCAGTGTAATCCATCACAAGTTGAAAAGATATAACCATTCGTTCAAAAAGTGCTTATCTCAACGAGTTGAAGCGTTTTTGATTAGGAGTGGAAATAACTTATGAATTTGATCAAGCTGGTTTCTGCTGTTGCAATATGTTGTTAAGGACATGATTTTGCACAATATATGTCAAATTCAGTGTAATCCCATTACAAGTTAAAAAGATATAGCCATTCGTTCAAAAAGTGCTTATCTCACCGCGTTGAAGCATTTTTTATAAGGAGTGGAAAAAACTCATGAATTTCATCAAGCTGGTTTCTTCTGTTGAAATTTGTTGTTTAGGACATGATTCTGCACAATATTTGTCAAATTCAGTGTAATCCTATTACAAGTTGAAAAGATATAGCCATTCTTTGAAAAAGTGCTTATCTCACCGAGTTGAAGCGTTTTTGATAAGGAGTGGAAATAACTCATGAATTTCATCAAGCTGGTTTCTGCTGTTGCAATATGTTGTTAAAGACATGATTCTGCACAATATAAGTCAAATTCAGTGTAATCCCATTACAAGTTGAAAAGATATAGCCATTCGTTCAAAAAGTGTTTATCTCAACGAGTTGAAGCGTTTTTGATTAGGAGTGGAAATAACTTATGAATTTGATCAAGCTGGTTTCTGCTGTTGCAATATGTTGTTTTGGATATGATTCTGCACAATATATGTCAAATTGAGTGTAATCCTATCACAAGTTGAAAAGATATAGCCATTCGTTCAAAAAGTCCTTATCTCAACGAGTTGAAGCGTTTTTGATTAGGAGTGGAAATAACTTATGAATTTGATCAAGCTGGTTTCTGCTGTTGCAATATGTTGTTAAGGACATGAATTTGCACAATATATGTCAAATTCAGTGTAATCCTATTACAAGTTGAAAAGATATAGCCATTCTTTGAAAAAGTGCTTATCTCACCGAGTTGAAGCGTTTTTGATAAGGAGTGGAAATAACTCATGAATTTCATCAAGCTGGTTTCTAGTGTTGCAATATGTTGTTTTGGACATGATTCTGCACAATATAAGTCAAATTCAATGTAATCCCATTACAAGTTGAAAAGATATAGCCATTCGTTCAAATAGTGCTTCTCTCACCGAGTTGAAGCGTCTTTGATAAGGAGTGGAAATAACTCATGAATTTCATCAAGCTGGTTTCTGCTGTTGCAATATGTTGTTTAGGACATGATTCTGCACAATATATGTCAAATTCAGTGTAATCCCATCACAAGTTGAAAAGATATAGCCATTCGTTCAAAAAGTGCTTATCTCACCGAGTTGAAGCGTTTTTGATTATGAGTGGAAATAACTCATGAATATCATGAAGCTGGTTTCTGCTGTTGAAATATGTTGTTTAGGACATGATTCTGCACAATATATGTCAAATTCAGTGTAATCCCATCACAAGTTGAAAAGATATAACCATTCGTTCAAAAAGTGCTTTTCTCACCGAGTCGAAACGTTTTTGATTAGGAGTGGAAATAACTCATGAATTTCATCAAGCTGGTTTCTGCTGTTGCAATATGTTATTTTGGACATGATTCTGCACAATATAAGTCAAATTCAGTGTAATCGCATCACAAGTTGAAAAGATATAGCCATTCGTTCAAAAAGTGCTTGTCTCACCGAGTTGAAGTGTTTTTGATAAGGAGTGGAAATAACTCAAGAATTTCATCAAGCTGGTTTCTGCTGTTGCAATATGTTGTTTAGGACATGATTCTGCACAATATATGTCAAATTCAGTGTAATTCTATCACAAGTTGAAAAGATATACCCATTCGTTCAAAAAGTGCTTATCTCACCGAGTTGAAGCGTTTATGATTAGGAGTGGAAATAACTCATGAATTTCATCAAGCTGGTTTCTGCTATTGCAATATGTTGTTTAGGACATGATTCTGCACAATATAAGTCAAATTCAGTGTAATCCAATCACAAGTTGAAAAGATATAGCCATTCGTTCAAAAAGTGCATATCTCACCGCGTTGAAGCATTTTTTATAAGGAGTGGAAATAACTCAAGAATTTCATCAAGCTGGTTTCTTCTGCTGAAATTTGTTGTTTAGGACATGATTCTTCACAATATATGTCAAATTAAGTGTAATCCTATTACAAGTTGAAAAGATATAGCCATTCTTTGAAAAAGTGCTTATCTCACCGAGTTGAAGCGTTTTTGATAAGGAGTGGAAATAACTCATGAATTTCATCAAGCTGGTTTCTGCTGTTGCAATATGTTGTTAAAGACATTATTCTGCACAATATATGTCAAATTCAGTGTAATCCCATCACAAGTTGAAAAGATATAGCCATTCGTTCAAAAAGTGCTTATCTCACCGAGTTGAAGCGTTTTTGATTAGGAGTGGAAATAACTCATGAATTTCATTAAGCTGGTTCCTGCTGTTGCAATATGTTTTTTAGGACATGATTCTGCACAATATATTTCAAATTCAGTGTAATTCTATCACAAGTTGAAAATATATAGCCATTCGTTCAAAAAGGGCTTATCTCACCGCGTTGAAGCATTTTTTATAAGGAGTGGAAATAACTCATGAATTTCATCAAGCTGGTTTCTTCTGTTGAAATTTGTTGTTTAGGACATGATTCTGCACAATATATGTCAAATTCAGTGTAATCCTATTACAAGTTGAAAAGATATAGCCATTCTTTGAAAAAGTGCTTATCTCACCGAGTTGAAGCGTTTTTGATAAGGAGTGGAAATAACTCATGAATTTCATCAAGCTGGTGGTCTGCTGTTGCAATATGTTGTTAAAGACATGATTCTGCACAATATATGTCAAATTCAGTGTAATCCCATCACAAGTTGAAAAGATATAGCCATTCGTTCAAAAAGTGCTTATCTCACCGAGTTGAAGCGTTTTTGATTAGGAGTGGAAATAACTTATGAATTTGATCAAGCTGGTTCCTGCTGTTGCAATATGTTGTTAAGGACATGATTTTGCACAATATATGTCAAATTCAGTGTAATCCAAATTACAAGTTGAAAAGATATAGCCATTCGTTCAAAAAGTGCTTATCTCACCGCGTTGAAGCATTTTTTATAAGGAGTGGAAAAAACTCATGAATTTCATCAAGCTGGTTTCTTCTGTTGAAATTTGTTGTTTAGGACATGATTCTGCACAATATATGTCAAATTCAGTGTAATCCTATTACAAGTTGAAAAGATATAGCCATTCTTTGAAAAAGTGCTTATCTCACCGAGTTGAAGCGTTTTTGATAAGGAGTGGAAATAACTCATGAATTTCATCAAGCTGGTTTCTGCTGTTGCAATATGTTGTTAAAGACATGATTCTGCACAATATATGTCAAATTCAGTGTAATCCCATCACAAGTTGAAAAGATATAACCATTCGTTCAAAAAGTGCTTTTCTCACCGAGTTGAAACGTTTTTGATTAGGAGTGGAAATAACTCATGAATTTCATCAAGCTGGTTTTTGCTGTTGCAATATGTTATTTTGGACATGATTCTGCACAATATAAGTCAAATTCAGTGTAATCGCATCACAAGTTGAAAAGATATAGCCATTCGTTCAAAAAGTGCTTGTCTTACCGAGTTGAAGTGTTTTTGATAAGGAGTGGAAATAACTCAAGAATTTCATCAAGCTGGTTTCTGCTGTTGCAATATGTTGTTTAGGACATGATTCTGCACAATATATGTCAAATTCAGTGTAATTCTATCACAAGTTGAAAAGATATAGCCATTCGTTCAAAAAGTGCTCATCTCACCGAGTTCAAGTGTTTTTGATAAGGAGTGGAAAAAAATCATGAATTTCATAAACCTGCTTTCTGCTGATGCAATATGTTGTTTAGGACATGATTCTGCACAATATAAGTCAAATTCAGTGTAATCCTATTACAAGTTGAAAAGATATACCCATTCGTTCAAAAAGTGCTTATCTCACCGAGTTGAAGCGTTTATGATTAGGAGTGGAAATAACTCATGAATTTAATCAAGCTGGTTTCTGCTGTAGAAATATGTTGTTTAGGACATGATTCTGCACAATATAGGTCAAATTCAGTGTAATCCCATCACAAGTTGAAAAGATATAGCCATTCGTTCAAAAAGAGCTTATCTCACCGAGTTGAAGCGTTTTTGATTAGGAGTGGAAATAACATATGACTTTCATTATGCCGGTTCCTGCTGTTGCAATATATTGTTTAGGACATGATTCTGCACAATATATTTCAAATTCAGTGTAATTCTATCACAAGTTGAAAAGATATAGCCATTCATTCAAAAAGTGCTTATCTCACCAAGTTGAAGCATTTTTGATAAGGAGTGGAAATAACTCATGAATTTCATCAAGCTGGTTTCTGCTATTGCAATATGTTGTTTAGGACATGATTCTGCACAATATAAGTCAAATTCAGTGTAATCCAATCACAAGTTGAAAAGATATAGCCATTCGTTCAAAAAGTGCTTATCTCACCGCGTTGAAGCATTTTTTATAAGGAGTGGAAATAACTCATGAATTTCATCAAGCTGGTTTCTTCTGTTGAAATTTGTTGTTTAGGACAAGATTCTGCAAAATATATGTCAAATTCAGTGTAATCCTATTACAAGTTGAAAAGATATAGCCATTCTTTGAAAAAGTGCTTATCTCACCGAGTTGAAGCGTTTTTGATCAGGAGTGGAAATAACTCATGAATTTCATCAAGCTGGTTTCTGCTGTTGCAATATGTTGTTAAAGACATGATTCTGCACAATATATGTCAAATTCAGTGTAATCCCATCACAAGTTGAAAAGATATAGCCATTCGTTCAAAAAGTGCTTATCTCACCGAGTTGAAGCGTTTTTGATTAGGAGTGGAAATAACTCATGAATTTCATTAAGCTGGTTCCTGCTGTTGCAATATGTTTTTTAGGACATGATTCTGCACAATATATTTCAAATTCAGTGTAATTCTATCACAAGTTGAAAAGATATAGCCATTCGTTCAAAAAGTGCTTATCTAACCGAGTTGAAGCGTTTTTGATTAGGAGTGGAAATAACTCATGAATTTCATGAAGCTGGTTTCTGCTGTTGAAATATGTTGTTTGGGACATGATTCTGCACAATATATGTAAATTCAGTGTAATCCATCACAAGTTGAAAAGATATAACCATTCGTTCAAAAAGTGCTTATCTCAACGAGTTGAAGCGTTTTTGATTAGGAGTGGAAATAACTTATGAATTTGATCAAGCTGGTTTCTGCTGTTGCAATATGTTGTTAAGGACATGATTTTGCACAATATATGTCAAATTCAGTGTAATCCCATTACAAGTTGAAAAGATATAACCATTCGTTCAAAAAGTGCCTATCTCACCGCGTTGAAGCATTTTTTATAAGGATTGGAAAAAACTCATGAATTTCATCAAGCTGGTTTCTTCTGTTGAAATTTGTTGTTTAGGACATGATTCTGCAAAATATTTGTCAAATTCAGTGTAATCCTATTACAAGTTGAAAAGATATAGCCATTCTTTGAAAAAGTGCTTATCTCACCGAGTTGAAGCGTTTTTGATAAGGAGTGGAAATAACTCATGAATTTCATCAAGCTGGTTTCTGCTGTTGCAATATGTTGTTAAAGACATGATTCTGCACAATATAAGTCAAATTCAGTGTAATCCCATCACAAGTTGAAAAGATATAACCATTCGTTCAAAAAGTGCTTTTCTCACCGAGTTGAAACGTTTTTGATTAGGAGTGGAAATAACTCATGAATTTCATCAAGTTGGTTTCTGCTGTTGCAATATGTTATTTTGGACATGATTCTGCACAATATAAGTCAAATTCAGTGTAATCGCATCACAAGTTGAAAAGATATAGCCATTCGTTCAAAAAGTGCTTGTCTCACCGAGTTGAAGTGTTTTTGATAAGGAGTGGAAATAAGTCAAGAATTTCATCAAGCTGGTTTCTGCTGTTGCAATATGTTGTTTAGGACATGATTCTGCACAATATATGTCAAATTCAGTGTAATTCTATCACAAGTTGAAAAGATATAGCCATTCGTTCAAAAAGTGCTCATCTCACCGAGTTCAAGTGTTTTTGATAAGGAGTGGAAAAAAATCATGAATTTCATAAACCTGCTTTCTGCTGATGCAATATGTTGTTTAGGACATGATTCTGCACAATATTAGTCAAATTCAGTGTAATCCTATTACAAGTTGAAAAGATATACCCATTCGTTCAAAAAGTGCTTATCTCACCGAGTTGAAGCGTTTATGATTAGGAGTGGAAATAACTCATGAATTTCATCAAGCTGGTTTCTGCTATTGCAATATGTTGTTTAGGACATGATTCTGCACAATATAAGTCAAATTCAGTGTAATCCAATCACAAGTTGAAAAGATATAGCCATTCGTTCAAAAAGTGCTTATCTCACCGCGTTGAAGCATTTTTTATAAGGAGTGGAAATAACTCATGAATTTCATCAAGCTGGTTTCTTCTGTTGAAATTTGTTGTTTAGGACATGATTCTGCACAATATATGTCAAATTCAGTGTAATCCTATTACAAGTTGAAAAGATATAGCCATTCTTTGAAAAAGTGCTTATCTCACCGAGTTGAAGCGTTTTTGATAAGGAGTGGAAATAACTTATGAATTTCATCAAGCTGGTTTCTGCTGTTGCAATATGTTGTTAAAGACATGATTCTGCACAATATATGTCAAATTCAGTGTAATCCCATCACAAGTTGAAAAGATATAGCCATTCGTTCAAAAAGTGCTGATCTCACCGAGTTGAAGCGTTTTTGATTAGGAGTGGAAATAACTCATGAATTTCATTAAACTGGTTCCTGCTGTTGCAATATGTTGTTTAGGACATGATTCTGCACAATATATTTCAAATTCAGTGTAATTCTATCACAAGTTGAAAAGATATAGCCATTCGTTCAAAAAGTGCTTATCTCACCGCGTTGAAGCATTTTTTATAAGGAGTGGAAATAACTCATGAATTTCATCAAGCTGGTTTCTTCTGTTGAAATTTGTTGTTTAGGACATGATTCTGCACAATATATGTCAAATTCAGTGTAATCCTATTACAAGTTGAAAAGATATAGCCATTCGTTCAAAAAGTGCTTATCTCACCGAGGTGAAGCGTTTTTGATTAGGAGTGGAAATAACTCATGAATTTCATCAAGCTGGTTTCTGCTGTTGCAATATGTTGTTTTGGACATGATTCTGCACAATATATGTCAAATTCATTGTAATCGCATCGCAAGTTGAAAAGATATAGCCATTCGTTCAAAAAGTGATTATCTCACCGAGTTGAAGCGTTTTTGATTAGGAGTGGAAATCACTTATGACTTTCATGAAGCTGCTTCCTGCTGTTGCAATATGTTGTTTAGGACATGATTCTGCACAATATAAGTCAAATTCAGAGTAATCCAATTACAAGTTGAAAAGATATAGCCATTCGTTCAAAAAGTGCTTATCTCACCGAGTTGAAGCGTTTTTGATTAGGAGTGGAAATAACTCATGAATTTCATGAAGCTGGTTTCTGCTGTTGAAATATGTTGTTTGGGACATGATTCTGCACAATATATGTAAATTCAGTGTAATCCATCACAAGTTGAAAAGATATAACCATTCGTTCAAAAAGTGCTTATCTCAACGAGTTGAAGCGTTTTTGATTAGGAGTGGAAATAACTTATGAATTTGATCAAGCTGGTTTCTGCTGTTGCAATATGTTGTTAAGGACATGATTTTGCACAATATATGTCAAATTCAGTGTAATCCCATTACAAGTTGAAAAGATATAGCCATTCGTTCAAAAAGTGCTTATCTCACCGCGTTGAAGCATTTTTTATAAGGAGTGGAAAAAACTCATGAATTTCTTCAAGCTGGTTTCTTCTGTTGAAATTTGTTGTTTAGGACATGATTCTGCACAATATTTGTCAAATTCAGTGTAATCCTATTACAAGTTGAAAAGATATAGCCATTCTTTGAAAAAGTGCTTATCTCACCGAGTTGAAGCGTTTTTGATAAGGAGTGGAAATAACTCATGAATTTCATTAAGCTGGTTCCTGCTGTTGCAATATGTTGTTTAGGACATGCTTCTGCACAATATATTTCAAATTCAGTGTAATTCTATCACAAGTTGAAAAGATAGAACCATTCGTTCAAAAAGTGCTTATCTCACCGAGTTGAAGTGTTTCTGATAAGGAGTGGAAATAACTCATGAATTTCATAAAGCTGATATCTGTAGTTGAAATATGTTGTTTGAGATATGATTCTGCACAATATAAGTCAAATTCAGTGTTATCCTATCACAAGTTGAAAAGATATAGCCATTCGTTCAAAAAGTGCTTATCTCACCGAGTTGAAGCGTTTTTGATTAGGAGTGGAAATAACTCATGAATTTCATTAAGCTGGTTTCTGCTGTTGAAATATGTTGTTCAGGACATGACTCTGCACAATATATGTCAAATTCAGTGTAATCCCATCACAAGTTGAAAAGATATAATCATTCGTTCAAAAAGTGCTTATCTCACCCAGTTGAAGCGTTTTTGATTAGGAGTGGAAATCACTTATGACTTTCATGAAGCTGCTTCCTGCTGTTGCAATATGTTGTTTAGGACATGATTCTGCACAATACATGTCAAATTCAGTGTAATCGCATCACAAGTTGAAAAGATATAGCCATTCGTTCAAAAAGTGCTTATCTCACCGAGTTGAAGCGTTTTTGATTAGGAGTGGAAATAACTTATGACTTTCATTAAGCTGGTTGCTGCTGTTGCAATATGTTGTTAAGGACATGATTCTGCGCAATATATGTCAAATTCAGTGTAATCCTATTACAAGTTGAAAAGATATAGCCATTCTTTGAAAAAGTGCTTATCTCACCGAGTTGAAGCGTTTATGATTAGGAGTGGAAATAACTCATGAATTTCATCAAGCTGGTTTCTGCTGTTGAAATATGTTGTTTAGGACATGATTCTGCACAATATATTTCAAATTCAGTGTAATCCCATCACAAGTTGAAAAGATATAGCCATTCGTTTAAAAAGAGCTTATCTCACCGAGTTGAAGCGTTTTTGATTAGGAGTGGAAATAACATATGACTTTCATTATGCCGGTTCCTGCTGTTGCAATATATTGTTTAGGACATGATTCTGCACAATATATGTCAAATTCAGTGTAATTCTATCACAAGTTGAAAAGATATAGCCATTCATTCAAAAAGTGCTTATCTCACCAAGTTGAAGCATTTTTGATAAGGAGTGGAAATAACTCATGAATTTCATCAAGCTGGTTTCTTCTGTTGAAATTTGTTGTTTAGGACATGATTCTGCACAATATATGTCAAATTCAGTGTAATCCTATTACAAGTTGAAAAGATATAGCCATTCTTTGAAAAAGTGCTTATCTCACCGAGTTGAAGCGTTTTTGATAAGGAGTGGAAATAACTCATGAATTTCATCAAGCTGGTTTCTGCTGTTGCAATATGTTGTTTGGGACATGATTCTGCACAATATATGTAAATTCAGTGTAATCCATCACAAGTTGAAAAGATATAGCCATTCGTTCAAAAAGTGCTTATCTCACCGAGGTGAAGCGTTTTTGATTACGAGTGGAAATAACTTATGAATTTGATCAAGCTGGTTTCTGCTGTTGCAATATGTTGTTAAGGACATGATTTTGCACAATATATTTCAAATTCAGTGTAATCCCATTACAAGTTGAAAAGATATAGCCATTCGTTCAAAAAGTGCTTATCTCACCGCGTTGAAGCATTTTTGATAAGGAGTGGAAATAACTCATGAATTTCATGAAGCTGGTTTCTGCTGTTGCAATATGTTGTTGAAGACATGATTCTGCACAATATATGTCAAATTCAGTGTAATCCCATCACAAGTTGAAAAGATATAGCCATTCGTTCAAAAAGTGCTTATCTCACCGAGTTGAAACGTTTTTGATTAGGAGTGGAAATAACTCATGAATTTCATCAAGTTGGTTTCTGCTGTTGCAATATGTTATTTTGGACATGATTCTGCACAATATAAGTCAAATTCAGTGTAATCGCATCACAAGTTGAAAAGATATAGCCATTCGTTCAAAAAGTGCTTGTCTCACCGAGTTGAAGTGTTTTTGATAAGGAGTGGAAATAACTCAAGAATTTCATCAAGCTGGTTTCTGCTGTTGCAATATGTTGTTTAGGACATGATTCTGCACAATATATGTCAAATTCAGTGTAATTCTATCACAAGTTGAAAAGATATAGCCATTCGTTCAAAAAGTGCTCATCTCACCGAGTTCAAGTGTTTTTGATAAGGAGTGGAAAAAAATCAAGAATTTCATAAACCTGCTTTCTGCTGATGCAATATGTTGTTTAGGACATGATTCTGCACAATATAAGTCAAATTCAGTGTAATCCTATTACAAGTTGAAAAGATATAGCCATTCTTTGAAAAAGTGCTTATCTCACCGAGTTGAAGCGTTTTTGATAAGGAGTGGAAATAACTCATGAATTTCATCAAGCTGGTTTCTGCTGTTGCAATATGTTGTTAAAGACATGATTCTGCACAATATATGTCAAATTCAGTGTAATCCCATCACAAGTTGAAAAGATATAGCCATTCGTTCAAAAAGTGCTGATCTCACCGAGTTGAAGCGTTTTTGATTAGGAGTGGAAATAACTCATGAATTTCATTAAGCTGGTTCCTGCTGTTGCAATATGTTGTTTAGGACATGATTCTGCACAATATATTTCAAATTCAGTGTAATTCTATCACAAGTTGAAAAGATATAGCCATTCGTTCAAAAAGTGCTTATCTCACCGCGTTGAAGCATTTTTTATAAGGAGTGGAAATAACTCATGAATTTCATCAAGCTGGTTTCTTCTGTTGAAATTTGTTGTTTAGGACATGATTCTGCACAATATATGTCAAATTCAGTGTAATCCTATTACAAGTTGAAAAGATATAGCCATTCGTTCAAAAAGTGCTTATCTCACCGAGGTGAAGCGTTTTTGATTAGGAGTGGAAATAACTCATGAATTTCATCAAGCTGGTTTCTGCTGTTGCAATATGTTGTTTTGGACATGATTCTGCACAATATATGTCAAATTCATTGTAATCGCATCGCAAGTTGAAAAGATATAGCCATTCGTTCAAAAAGTGATTATCTCACCGAGTTGAAGCGTTTTTGATTAGGAGTGGAAATAACTCATGAATTTCATTAAGCTGGTTCCTGCTGTTGCAATATGTTGTTTAGGACATGATTCTGCACAATATATTTCAAATTCAGTGTAATTCTATCACAAGTTGAAAAGATATAGCCATTCGTTCAAAAAGTGCTTATCTCACCGCGTTGAAGCATTTTTTATAAGGAGTGGAAATAACTCATGAATTTCATCAAGCTGGTTTCTTCTGTTGAAATTTGTTGTTTAGGACATGATTCTGCACAATATATGTCAAATTCAGTGTAATCCTATTACAAGTTGAAAAGATATAGCCATTCGTTCAAAAAGTGCTTATCTCACCGAGGTGAAGCGTTTTTGATTAGGAGTGGAAATAACTCATGAATTTCATCAAGCTGGTTTCTGCTGTTGCAATATGTTGTTTTGGACATGATTCTGCACAATATATGTCAAATTCATTGTAATCGCATCGCAAGTTGAAAAGATATAGCCATTCGTTCAAAAAGTGATTATCTCACCGAGTTGAAGCGTTTTTGATTAGGAGTGGAAATCACTTATGACTTTCATGAAGCTGCTTCCTGCTGTTGCAATATGTTGTTTAGGACATGATTCTGCACAATATAAGTCAAATTCAGAGTAATCCAATTACAAGTTGAAAAGATATAGCCATTCGTTCAAAAAGTGCTTATCTCACCGAGTTGAAGCGTTTTTGATTAGGAGTGGAAATAACTCATGAATTTCATGAAGCTGGTTTCTGCTGTTGAAATATGTTGTTTGGGACATGATTCTGCACAATATATGTAAATTCAGTGTAATCCATCACAAGTTGAAAAGATATAACCATTCGTTCAAAAAGTGCTTATCTCAACGAGTTGAAGCGTTTTTGATTAGGAGTGGAAATAACTTATGAATTTGATCAAGCTGGTTTCTGCTGTTGCAATATGTTGTTAAGGACATGATTTTGCACAATATATGTCAAATTCAGTGTAATCCCATTACAAGTTGAAAAGATATAGCCATTCGTTCAAAAAGTGCTTATCTCACCGCGTTGAAGCATTTTTTATAAGGAGTGGAAAAAACTCATGAATTTCTTCAAGCTGGTTTCTTCTGTTGAAATTTGTTGTTTAGGACATGATTCTGCACGATATTTGTCAAATTCAGTGTAATCCTATTACAAGTTGAAAAGATATAGCCATTCTTTGAAAAAGTGCTTATCTCACCGAGTTGAAGCGTTTTTGATAAGGAGTGGAAATAACTCATGAATTTCATTAAGCTGGTTCCTGCTGTTGCAATATGTTGTTTAGGACATGCTTCTGCACAATATATTTCAAATTCAGTGTAATTCTATCACAAGTTGAAAAGATAGAACCATTCGTTCAAAAAGTGCTTATCTCACCGAGTTGAAGTGTTTCTGATAAGGAGTGGAAATAACTCATGAATTTCATAAAGCTGATATCTGTAGTTGAAATATGTTGTTTGAGATATGATTCTGCACAATATAAGTCAAATTCAGTGTTATCCTATCACAAGTTGAAAAGATATAGCCATTCGTTCAAAAAGTGCTTATCTCACCGAGTTGAAGCGTTTTTGATTAGGAGTGGAAATAACTCATGAATTTCATTAAGCTGGTTTCTGCTGTTGAAATATGTTGTTCAGGACATGACTCTGCACAATATATGTCAAATTCAGTGTAATCCCATCACAAGTTGAAAAGATATAATCATTCGTTCAAAAAGTTCTTATCTCACCCAGTTGAAGCGTTTTTGATTAGGAGTGGAAATCACTTATGACTTTCATGAAGCTGCTTCCTGCTGTTGCAATATGTTGTTTAGGACATGATTCTGCACAATATATGTCAAATTCAGTGTAATCGCATCACAAGTTGAAAAGATATAGCCATTCGTTCAAAAAGTGCTTATCTCACCGAGTTGAAGCGTTTTTGATTAGGAGTGGAAATAACTTATGACTTTCATTAAGCTGGTTGCTGCTGTTGCAATATGTTGTTAAGGACATGATTCTGCGCAATATATGTCAAATTCAGTGTAATCCTATTACAAGTTGAAAAGATATAGCCATTCTTTGAAAAAGTGCTTATCTCACCGAGTTGAAGCGTTTATGATTAGGAGTGGAAATAACTCATGAATTTCATCAAGCTGGTTTCTGCTGTTGAAATATGTTGTTTAGGACATGATTCTGCACAATATATTTCAAATTCAGTGTAATCCCATCACAAGTTGAAAAGATATAGCCATTCGTTCAAAAAGAGCTTATCTCACCGAGTTGAAGCGTTTTTGATTAGGAGTGGAAATAACATATGACTTTCATAATGCCGGTTCCTGCTGTTGCAATATATTGTTTAGGACATGATTCTGCACAATATATGTCAAATTCAGTGTAATTCTATCACAAGTTGAAAAGATATAGCCATTCATTCAAAAAGTGCTTATCTCACCAAGTTGAAGCATTTTTGATAAGGAGTGGAAATAACTCATGAATTTCATCAAGCTGGTTTCTTCTGTTGAAATTTGTTGTTTAGGACATGATTCTGCACAATATATGTCAAATTCAGTGTAATCCTATTACAAGTTGAAAAGATATAGCCATTCTTTGAAAAAGTGCTTATCTCACCGAGTTGAAGCGTTTTTGATAAGGAGTGGAAATAACTCATGAATTTCATCAAGCTGGTTTCTGCTGTTGCAATATGTTGTTAAAGACATGATTCTGCACAATATATGTCAAATTCAGTGTAATCCCATCACAAGTTGAAAAGATATAGCCATTCGTTCAAAAAGTGCTGATCTCACCGAGTTGAAGCGTTTTTGATTAGGAGTGGAAATAACTCATGAATTTCATTAAGCTGGTTCCTGCTGTTGCAATATGTTGTTTAGGACATGATTCTGCACAATATATTTCAAATTCAGTGTAATTCTATCACAAGTTGAAAAGATATAGCCATTCGTTCAAAAAGTGCTTATCTCACCGCGTTGAAGCATTTTTTATAAGGAGTGGAAATAACTCATGAATTTCATAAAGCTGATATCTGTAGTTGAAATATGTTGTTTGAGATATGATTCTGCACAATATAAGTCAAATTCAGTGTTATCCTATCACAAGTTGAAAAGATATAGCCATTCGTTCAAAAAGTGCTTATCTCACCGAGTTGAAGCGTTTTTGATTAGGAGTGGAAATAACTCATGAATTTCATTAAGCTGGTTTCTGCTGTTGAAATATGTTGTTCAGGACATGACTCTGCACAATATATGTCAAATTCAGTGTAATCCCATCACAAGTTGAAAAGATATAATCATTCGTTCAAAAAGTGCTTATCTCACCCAGTTGAAGCGTTTTTGATTAGGAGTGGAAATCACTTATGACTTTCATGAAGCTGCTTCCTGCTGTTGCAATATGTTGTTTAGGACATGATTCTGCACAATACATGTCAAATTCAGTGTAATCGCATCACAAGTTGAAAAGATATAGCCATTCGTTCAAAAAGTGCTTATCTCACCGAGTTGAAGCGTTTTTGATTAGGAGTGGAAATAACTTATGACTTTCATTAAGCTGGTTGCTGCTGTTGCAATATGTTGTTAAGGACATGATTCTGCGCAATATATGTCAAATTCAGTGTAATCCTATTACAAGTTGAAAAGATATAGCCATTCTTTGAAAAAGTGCTTATCTCACCGAGTTGAAGCGTTTATGATTAGGAGTGGAAATAACTCATGAATTTCATCAAGCTGGTTTCTGCTGTTGAAATATGTTGTTTAGGACATGATTCTGCACAATATATTTCAAATTCAGTGTAATCCCATCACAAGTTGAAAAGATATAGCCATTCGTTCAAAAAGAGCTTATCTCACCGAGTTGAAGCGTTTTTGATTAGGAGTGGAAATAACATATGACTTTCATTATGCCGGTTCCTGCTGTTGCAATATATTGTTTAGGACATGATTCTGCACAATATATGTCAAATTCAGTGTAATTCTATCACAAGTTGAAAAGATATAGCCATTCATTCAAAAAGTGCTTATCTCACCAAGTTGAAGCATTTTTGATAAGGAGTGGAAATAACTCATGAATTTCATCAAGCTGGTTTCTTCTGTTGAAATTTGTTGTTTAGGACATGATTCTGCACAATATATGTCAAATTCAGTGTAATCCTATTACAAGTTGAAAAGATATAGCCATTCTTTGAAAAAGTGCTTATCTCACCGAGTTGAAGCGTTTTTGATAAGGAGTGGAAATAACTCATGAATTTCATCAAGCTGGTTTCTGCTGTTGCAATATGTTGTTTGGGACATGATTCTGCACAATATATGTAAATTCAGTGTAATCCATCACAAGTTGAAAAGATATAGCCATTCGTTCAAAAAGTGCTTATCTCACCGAGGTGAAGCGTTTTTGATTACGAGTGGAAATAACTTATGAATTTGATCAAGCTGGTTTCTGCTGTTGCAATATGTTGTTAAGGACATGATTTTGCACAATATATTTCAAATTCAGTGTAATCCCATTACAAGTTGAAAAGATATAGCCATTCGTTCAAAAAGTGCTTATCTCACCGCGTTGAAGCATTTTTGATAAGGAGTGGAAATAACTCATGAATTTCATGAAGCTGGTTTCTGCTGTTGCAATATGTTGTTGAAGACATGATTCTGCACAATATATGTCAAATTCAGTGTAATCCCATCACAAGTTGAAAAGATATAGCCATTCGTTCAAAAAGTGCTTATCTCACCGAGTTGAAACGTTTTTGATTAGGAGTGGAAATAACTCATGAATTTCATCAAGTTGGTTTCTGCTGTTGCAATATGTTATTTTGGACATGATTCTGCACAATATAAGTCAAATTCAGTGTAATCGCATCACAAGTTGAAAAGATATAGCCATTCGTTCAAAAAGTGCTTGTCTCACCGAGTTGAAGTGTTTTTGATAAGGAGTGGAAATAACTCAAGAATTTCATCAAGCTGGTTTCTGCTGTTGCAATATGTTGTTTAGGACATGATTCTGCACAATATATGTCAAATTCAGTGTAATTCTATCACAAGTTGAAAAGATATAGCCATTCGTTCAAAAAGTGCTCATCTCACCGAGTTCAAGTGTTTTTGATAAGGAGTGGAAAAAAATCAAGAATTTCATAAACCTGCTTTCTGCTGATGCAATATGTTGTTTAGGACATGATTCTGCACAATATAAGTCAAATTCAGTGTAATCCTATTACAAGTTGAAAAGATATAGCCATTCTTTGAAAAAGTGCTTATCTCACCGAGTTGAAGCGTTTTTGATAAGGAGTGGAAATAACTCATGAATTTCATCAAGCTGGTTTCTGCTGTTGCAATATGTTGTTAAAGACATGATTCTGCACAATATATGTCAAATTCAGTGTAATCCCATCACAAGTTGAAAAGATATAGCCATTCGTTCAAAAAGTGCTGATCTCACCGAGTTGAAGCGTTTTTGATTAGGAGTGGAAATAACTCATGAATTTCATTAAGCTGGTTCCTGCTGTTGCAATATGTTGTTTAGGACATGATTCTGCACAATATATTTCAAATTCAGTGTAATTCTATCACAAGTTGAAAAGATATAGCCATTCGTTCAAAAAGTGCTTATCTCACCGCGTTGAAGCATTTTTTATAAGGAGTGGAAATAACTCATGAATTTCATCAAGCTGGTTTCTTCTGTTGAAATTTGTTGTTTAGGACATGATTCTGCACAATATATGTCAAATTCAGTGTAATCCTATTACAAGTTGAAAAGATATAGCCATTCGTTCAAAAAGTGCTTATCTCACCGAGGTGAAGCGTTTTTGATTAGGAGTGGAAATAACTCATGAATTTCATCAAGCTGGTTTCTGCTGTTGCAATATGTTGTTTTGGACATGATTCTGCACAATATATGTCAAATTCATTGTAATCGCATCGCAAGTTGAAAAGATATAGCCATTCGTTCAAAAAGTGATTATCTCACCGAGTTGAAGCGTTTTTGATTAGGAGTGGAAATAACTCATGAATTTCATTAAGCTGGTTCCTGCTGTTGCAATATGTTGTTTAGGACATGATTCTGCACAATATATTTCAAATTCAGTGTAATTCTATCACAAGTTGAAAAGATATAGCCATTCGTTCAAAAAGTGCTTATCTCACCGCGTTGAAGCATTTTTTATAAGGAGTGGAAATAACTCATGAATTTCATCAAGCTGGTTTCTTCTGTTGAAATTTGTTGTTTAGGACATGATTCTGCACAATATATGTCAAATTCAGTGTAATCCTATTACAAGTTGAAAAGATATAGCCATTCGTTCAAAAAGTGCTTATCTCACCGAGGTGAAGCGTTTTTGATTAGGAGTGGAAATAACTCATGAATTTCATCAAGCTGGTTTCTGCTGTTGCAATATGTTGTTTTGGACATGATTCTGCACAATATATGTCAAATTCATTGTAATCGCATCGCAAGTTGAAAAGATATAGCCATTCGTTCAAAAAGTGATTATCTCACCGAGTTGAAGCGTTTTTGATTAGGAGTGGAAATCACTTATGACTTTCATGAAGCTGCTTCCTGCTGTTGCAATATGTTGTTTAGGACATGATTCTGCACAATATAAGTCAAATTCAGAGTAATCCAATTACAAGTTGAAAAGATATAGCCATTCGTTCAAAAAGTGCTTATCTCACCGAGTTGAAGCGTTTTTGATTAGGAGTGGAAATAACTCATGAATTTCATGAAGCTGGTTTCTGCTGTTGAAATATGTTGTTTGGGACATGATTCTGCACAATATATGTAAATTCAGTGTAATCCATCACAAGTTGAAAAGATATAACCATTCGTTCAAAAAGTGCTTATCTCAACGAGTTGAAGCGTTTTTGATTAGGAGTGGAAATAACTTATGAATTTGATCAAGCTGGTTTCTGCTGTTGCAATATGTTGTTAAGGACATGATTTTGCACAATATATGTCAAATTCAGTGTAATCCCATTACAAGTTGAAAAGATATAGCCATTCGTTCAAAAAGTGCTTATCTCACCGCGTTGAAGCATTTTTTATAAGGAGTGGAAAAAACTCATGAATTTCTTCAAGCTGGTTTCTTCTGTTGAAATTTGTTGTTTAGGACATGATTCTGCACGATATTTGTCAAATTCAGTGTAATCCTATTACAAGTTGAAAAGATATAGCCATTCTTTGAAAAAGTGCTTATCTCACCGAGTTGAAGCGTTTTTGATAAGGAGTGGAAATAACTCATGAATTTCATTAAGCTGGTTCCTGCTGTTGCAATATGTTGTTTAGGACATGCTTCTGCACAATATATTTCAAATTCAGTGTAATTCTATCACAAGTTGAAAAGATAGAACCATTCGTTCAAAAAGTGCTTATCTCACCGAGTTGAAGTGTTTCTGATAAGGAGTGGAAATAACTCATGAATTTCATAAAGCTGATATCTGTAGTTGAAATATGTTGTTTGAGATATGATTCTGCACAATATAAGTCAAATTCAGTGTTATCCTATCACAAGTTGAAAAGATATAGCCATTCGTTCAAAAAGTGCTTATCTCACCGAGTTGAAGCGTTTTTGATTAGGAGTGGAAATAACTCATGAATTTCATTAAGCTGGTTTCTGCTGTTGAAATATGTTGTTCAGGACATGACTCTGCACAATATATGTCAAATTCAGTGTAATCCCATCACAAGTTGAAAAGATATAATCATTCGTTCAAAAAGTGCTTATCTCACCCAGTTGAAGCGTTTTTGATTAGGAGTGGAAATCACTTATGACTTTCATGAAGCTGCTTCCTGCTGTTGCAATATGTTGTTTAGGACATGATTCTGCACAATATATGTCAAATTCAGTGTAATCGCATCACAAGTTGAAAAGATATAGCCATTCGTTCAAAAAGTGCTTATCTCACCGAGTTGAAGCGTTTTTGATTAGGAGTGGAAATAACTTATGACTTTCATTAAGCTGGTTGCTGCTGTTGCAATATGTTGTTAAGGACATGATTCTGCGCAATATATGTCAAATTCAGTGTAATCCTATTACAAGTTGAAAAGATATAGCCATTCTTTGAAAAAGTGCTTATCTCACCGAGTTGAAGCGTTTATGATTAGGAGTGGAAATAACTCATGAATTTCATCAAGCTGGTTTCTGCTGTTGAAATATGTTGTTTAGGACATGATTCTGCACAATATATTTCAAATTCAGTGTAATCCCATCACAAGTTGAAAAGATATAGCCATTCGTTCAAAAAGAGCTTATCTCACCGAGTTGAAGCGTTTTTGATTAGGAGTGGAAATAACATATGACTTTCATAATGCCGGTTCCTGCTGTTGCAATATATTGTTTAGGACATGATTCTGCACAATATATGTCAAATTCAGTGTAATTCTATCACAAGTTGAAAAGATATAGCCATTCATTCAAAAAGTGCTTATCTCACCAAGTTGAAGCATTTTTGATAAGGAGTGGAAATAACTCATGAATTTCATCAAGCTGGTTTCTTCTGTTGAAATTTGTTGTTTAGGACATGATTCTGCACAATATATGTCAAATTCAGTGTAATCCTATTACAAGTTGAAAAGATATAGCCATTCTTTGAAAAAGTGCTTATCTCACCGAGTTGAAGCGTTTTTGATAAGGAGTGGAAATAACTCATGAATTTCATCAAGCTGGTTTCTGCTGTTGCAATATGTTGTTTGGGACATGATTCTGCACAATATATGTAAATTCAGTGTAATCCATCACAAGTTGAAAAGATATAGCCATTCGTTCAAAAAGTGCTTATCTCACCGAGGTGAAGCGTTTTTGATTACGAGTGGAAATAACTTATGAATTTGATCAAGCTGGTTTCTGCTGTTGCAATATGTTGTTAAGGACATGATTTTGCACAATATATTTCAAATTCAGTGTAATCCCATTACAAGTTGAAAAGATATAGCCATTCGTTCAAAAAGTGCTTATCTCACCGCGTTGAAGCATTTTTGATAAGGAGTGGAAATAACTCATGAATTTCATCAAGCTGGTTTCTGCTGTTGCAATATGTTGTTGAAGACATGATTCTGCACAATATATGTCAAATTCAGTGTAATCCCATCACAAGTTGAAAAGATATAGCCATTCGTTCAAAAAGTGCTTATCTCACCGAGTTGAAACGTTTTTGATTAGGAGTGGAAATAACTCATGAATTTCATCAAGTTGGTTTCTGCTGTTGCAATATGTTATTTTGGACATGATTCTGCACAATATAAGTCAAATTCAGTGTAATCGCATCACAAGTTGAAAAGATATAGCCATTCGTTCAAAAAGTGCTTGTCTCACCGAGTTGAAGTGTTTTTGATAAGGAGTGGAAATAACTCAAGAATTTCATCAAGCTGGTTTCTGCTGTTGCAATATGTTATTTAGGACATGATTCTGCACAATATATGTCAAATTCAGTGTAATTCTATCACAAGTTGAAAAGATATAGCCATTCGTTCAAAAAGTGCTCATCTCACCGAGTTCAAGTGTTTTAGATAAGGAGTGGAAAAAAATCAAGAATTTCATAAACCTGCTTTCTGCTGATGCACTATGTTGTTTAGGACATGATTCTGCACAATATAAGTCAAATTCAGTGTAATCCTATTACAAGTTGAAAAGATATAGCCATTCTTTGAAAAAGTGCTTATCTCACCGAGTTGAAGCGTTTTTGATAAGGAGTGGAAATAACTCATGAATTTCATCAAGCTGGTTTCTGCTGTTGCAATATGTTGTTAAAGACATGATTCTGCACAATATATGTCAAATTCAGTGTAATCCCATCACAAGTTGAAAAGATATAGCCATTCGTTCAAAAAGTGCTGATCTCACCGAGTTGAAGCGTTTTTGATTAGGAGTGGAAATAACTCATGAATTTCATTAAGCTGGTTCCTGCTGTTGCAATATGTTGTTTAGGACATGATTCTGCACAATATATTTCAAATTCAGTGTAATTCTATCACAAGTTGAAAAGATATAGCCATTCGTTCAAAAAGTGCTTATCTCACCGCGTTGAAGCATTTTTTATAAGGAGTGGAAATAACTCATGAATTTCATCAAGCTGGTTTCTTCTGTTGAAATTTGTTGTTTAGGACATGATTCTGCACAATATATGTCAAATTCAGTGTAATCCTATTACAAGTTGAAAAGATATAGCCATTCGTTCAAAAAGTGCTTATCTCACCGAGGTGAAGCGTTTTTGATTAGGAGTGGAAATAACTCATGAATTTCATCAAGCTGGTTTCTGCTGTTGCAATATGTTGTTTTGGACATGATTCTGCACAATATATGTCAAATTCATTGTAATCGCATCGCAAGTTGAAAAGATATAGCCATTCGTTCAAAAAGTGATTATCTCACCGAGTTGAAGCGTTTTTGATTAGGAGTGGAAATCACTTATGACTTTCATGAAGCTGCTTCCTGCTGTTGCAATATGTTGTTTAGGACATGATTCTGCACAATATAAGTCAAATTCAGAGTAATCCAATTACAAGTTGAAAAGATATAGCCATTCATTCAAAAAGTGCTTATCTCACCGAGTTGAAGCGTTTTTGATTAGGAGTGGAAATAACTCATGAATTTCATGAAGCTGGTTTCTGCTGTTGAAATATGTTGTTTGGGACATGATTCTGCACAATATATGTAAATTCAGTGTAATCCATCACAAGTTGAAAAGATATAACCATTCGTTCAAAAAGTGCTTATCTCAACGAGTTGAAGCGTTTTTGATTAGGAGTGGAAATAACTTATGAATTTGATCAAGCTGGTTTCTGCTGTTGCAATATGTTGTTAAGGACATGATTTTGCACAATATATGTCAAATTCAGTGTAATCCCATTACAAGTTGAAAAGATATAGCCATTCGTTCAAAAAGTGCTTATCTCACCGCGTTGAAGCATTTTTTATAAGGAGTGGAAAAAACTCATGAATTTCTTCAAGCTGGTTTCTTCTGTTGAAATTTGTTGTTTAGGACATGATTCTGCACAATATTTGTCAAATTCAGTGTAATCCTATTACAAGTTGAAAAGATATAGCCATTCTTTGAAAAAGTGCTTATCTCACCGAGTTGAAGCGTTTTTGATAAGGAGTGGAAATAACTCATGAATTTCATTAAGCTGGTTCCTGCTGTTGCAATATGTTGTTTAGGACATGCTTCTGCACAATATAAGTCAAATTCAGTGTTATCCTATTACAAGTTGAAAAGATATAGCCATTCGTTCAAAAAGTGCTTATCTCACCGAGTTGAAGCGTTTTTGATTAGGAGTGGAAATAACTCATGAATTTCATTAAGCTGGTTTCTGCTGTTGAAATATGTTGTTCAGGACATGACTCTGCACAATATATGTCAAATTCAGTGTAATCCCATCACAAGTTGAAAAGATATAATCATTCGTTCAAAAAGTGCTTATCTCACCCAGTTGAAGCGTTTTTGATTAGGAGTGGAAATCACTTATGACTTTCATGAAGCTGCTTCCTGCTGTTGCAATATGTTGTTTAGGACATGATTCTGCACAATATATGTCAAATTCAGTGTAATCGCATCACAAGTTGAAAAGATATAGCCATTCGTTCAAAAAGTGCTTATCTCACCGAGTTGAAGCGTTTTTGATTAGGAGTGGAAATAACTTATGACTTTCATTAAGCTGGTTGCTGCTGTTGCAATATGTTGTTAAGGACATGATTCTGCGCAATATATGTCAAATTCAGTGTAATCCTATTACAAGTTGAAAAGATATAGCCATTCTTTGAAAAAGTGCTTATCTCACCGAGTTGAAGCGTTTATGATTAGGAGTGGAAATAACTCATGAATTTCATCAAGCTGGTTTCTGCTGTTGAAATATGTTGTTTAGGACATGATTCTGCACCATATATTTCAAATTCAGTGTAATCCCATCACAAGTTGAAAAGATATAGCCATTCGTTCAAAAAGAGCTTATCTCACCGAGTTGAAGCGTTTTTGATTAGGAGTGGAAATAACATATGACTTTCATTATGCCGGTTCCTGCTGTTGCAATATATTGTTTAGGACATGATTCTGCACAATATATGTCAAATTCAGTGTAATTCTATCACAAGTTGAAAAGATATAGCCATTCATTCAAAAAGTGCTTATCTCACCAAGTTGAAGCATTTTTGATAAGGAGTGGAAATAACTCATGAATTTCATCAAGCTGGTTTCTTCTGTTGAAATTTGTTGTTTAGGACATGATTCTGCACAATATATGTCAAATTCAGTGTAATCCTATTACAAGTTGAAAAGATATAGCCATTCTTTGAAAAAGTGCTTATCTCACCGAGTTGAAGCGTTTTTGATAAGGAGTGGAAATAACTCATGAATTTCATCAAGCTGGTTTCTGCTGTTGCAATATGTTGTTTGGGACATGATTCTGCACAATATATGTAAATTCAGTGTAATCCATCACAAGTTGAAAAGATATAGCCATTCGTTCAAAAAGTGCTTATCTCACCGAGGTGAAGCGTTTTTGATTACGAGTGGAAATAACTTATGAATTTGATCAAGCTGGTTTCTGCTGTTGCAATATGTTGTTAAGGACATGATTTTGCACAATATATTTCAAATTCAGTGTAATCCCATTACAAGTTGAAAAGATATAGCCATTCGTTCAAAAAGTGCTTATCTCACCGCGTTGAAGCATTTTTGATAAGGAGTGGAAATAACTCATGAATTTCATCAAGCTGGTTTCTGCTGTTGCAATATGTTGTTGAAGACATGATTCTGCACAATATATGTCAAATTCAGTGTAATCCCATCACAAGTTGAAAAGATATAGCCATTCGTTCAAAAAGTGCTTATCTCACCGAGTTGAAACGTTTTTGATTAGGAGTGGAAATAACTCATGAATTTCATCAAGTTGGTTTCTGCTGTTGCAATATGTTATTTTGGACATGATTCTGCACAATATAAGTCAAATTCAGTGTAATCGCATCACAAGTTGAAAAGATATAGCCATTCGTTCAAAAAGTGCTTGTCTCACCGAGTTGAAGTGTTTTTGATAAGGAGTGGAAATAACTCAAGAATTTCATCAAGCTGGTTTCTGCTGTTGCAATATGTTATTTAGGACATGATTCTGCACAATATATGTCAAATTCAGTGTAATTCTATCACAAGTTGAAAAGATATAGCCATTCGTTCAAAAAGTGCTCATCTCACCGAGTTCAAGTGTTTTTGATAAGGAGTGGAAAAAAATCAAGAATTTCATAAACCTGCTTTCTGCTGATGCACTATGTTGTTTAGGACATGATTCTGCACAATATAAGTCAAATTCAGTGTAATCCTATTACAAGTTGAAAAGATATAGCCATTCTTTGAAAAAGTGCTTATCTCACCGAGTTGAAGCGTTTTTGATAAGGAGTGGAAATAACTCATGAATTTCATCAAGCTGGTTTCTGCTGTTGCAATATGTTGTTAAAGACATGATTCTGCACAATATATGTCAAATTCAGTGTAATCCCATCACAAGTTGAAAAGATATAGCCATTCGTTCAAAAAGTGCTGATCTCACCGAGTTGAAGCGTTTTTGATTAGGAGTGGAAATAACTCATGAATTTCATTAAGCTGGTTCCTGCTGTTGCAATATGTTGTTTAGGACATGATTCTGCACAATATATTTCAAATTCAGTGTAATTCTATCACAAGTTGAAAAGATATAGCCATTCGTTCAAAAAGTGCTTATCTCACCGCGTTGAAGCATTTTTTATAAGGAGTGGAAATAACTCATGAATTTCATCAAGCTGGTTTCTTCTGTTGAAATTTGTTGTTTAGGACATGATTCTGCACAATATATGTCAAATTCAGTGTAATCCTATTACAAGTTGAAAAGATATAGCCATTCGTTCAAAAAGTGCTTATCTCACCGAGGTGAAGCGTTTTTGATTAGGAGTGGAAATAACTCATGAATTTCATCAAGCTGGTTTCTGCTGTTGCAATATGTTGTTTTGGACATGATTCTGCACAATATATGTCAAATTCATTGTAATCGCATCGCAAGTTGAAAAGATATAGCCATTCGTTCAAAAAGTGATTATCTCACCGAGTTGAAGCGTTTTTGATTAGGAGTGGAAATCACTTATGACTTTCATGAAGCTGCTTCCTGCTGTTGCAATATGTTGTTTAGGACATGATTCTGCACAATATAAGTCAAATTCAGAGTAATCCAATTACAAGTTGAAAAGATATAGCCATTCATTCAAAAAGTGCTTATCTCACCGAGTTGAAGCGTTTTTGATTAGGAGTGGAAATAACTCATGAATTTCATGAAGCTGGTTTCTGCTGTTGAAATATGTTGTTTGGGACATGATTCTGCACAATATATGTAAATTCAGTGTAATCCATCACAAGTTGAAAAGATATAACCATTCGTTCAAAAAGTGCTTATCTCAACGAGTTGAAGCGTTTTTGATTAGGAGTGGAAATAACTTATGAATTTGATCAAGCTGGTTTCTGCTGTTGCAATATGTTGTTAAGGACATGATTTTGCACAATATATGTCAAATTCAGTGTAATCCCATTACAAGTTGAAAAGATATAGCCATTCGTTCAAAAAGTGCTTATCTCACCGCGTTGAAGCATTTTTTATAAGGAGTGGAAAAAACTCATGAATTTCTTCAAGCTGGTTTCTTCTGTTGAAATTTGTTGTTTAGGACATGATTCTGCACAATATTTGTCAAATTCAGTGTAATCCTATTACAAGTTGAAAAGATATAGCCATTCTTTGAAAAAGTGCTTATCTCACCGAGTTGAAGCGTTTTTGATAAGGAGTGGAAATAACTCATGAATTTCATTAAGCTGGTTCCTGCTGTTGCAATATGTTGTTTAGGACATGCTTCTGCACAATATAAGTCAAATTCAGTGTTATCCTATTACAAGTTGAAAAGATATAGCCATTCGTTCAAAAAGTGCTTATCTCACCGAGTTGAAGCGTTTTTGATTAGGAGTGGAAATAACTCATGAATTTCATTAAGCTGGTTTCTGCTGTTGAAATATGTTGTTCAGGACATGACTCTGCACAATATATGTCAAATTCAGTGTAATCCCATCACAAGTTGAAAAGATATAATCATTCGTTCAAAAAGTGCTTATCTCACCCAGTTGAAGCGTTTTTGATTAGGAGTGGAAATCACTTATGACTTTCATGAAGCTGCTTCCTGCTGTTGCAATATGTTGTTTAGGACATGATTCTGCACAATATATGTCAAATTCAGTGTAATCGCATCACAAGTTGAAAAGATATAGCCATTCGTTCAAAAAGTGCTTATCTCACCGAGTTGAAGCGTTTTTGATTAGGAGTGGAAATAACTTATGACTTTCATTAAGCTGGTTGCTGCTGTTGCAATATGTTGTTAAGGACATGATTCTGCGCAATATATGTCAAATTCAGTGTAATCCTATTACAAGTTGAAAAGATATAGCCATTCTTTGAAAAAGTGCTTATCTCACCGAGTTGAAGCGTTTATGATTAGGAGTGGAAATAACTCATGAATTTCATCAAGCTGGTTTCTGCTGTTGAAATATGTTGTTTAGGACATGATTCTGCACCATATATTTCAAATTCAGTGTAATCCCATCACAAGTTGAAAAGATATAGCCATTCGTTCAAAAAGAGCTTATCTCACCGAGTTGAAGCGTTTTTGATTAGGAGTGGAAATAACATATGACTTTCATTATGCCGGTTCCTGCTGTTGCAATATATTGTTTAGGACATGATTCTGCACAATATATGTCAAATTCAGTGTAATTCTATCACAAGTTGAAAAGATATAGCCATTCATTCAAAAAGTGCTTATCTCACCAAGTTGAAGCATTTTTGATAAGGAGTGGAAATAACTCATGAATTTCATCAAGCTGGTTTCTTCTGTTGAAATTTGTTGTTTAGGACATGATTCTGCACAATATATGTCAAATTCAGTGTAATCCTATTACAAGTTGAAAAGATATAGCCATTCTTTGAAAAAGTGCTTATCTCACCGAGTTGAAGCGTTTTTGATAAGGAGTGGAAATAACTCATGAATTTCATCAAGCTGGTTTCTGCTGTTGCAATATGTTGTTTGGGACATGATTCTGCACAATATATGTAAATTCAGTGTAATCCATCACAAGTTGAAAAGATATAGCCATTCGTTCAAAAAGTGCTTATCTCACCGAGGTGAAGCGTTTTTGATTAGGAGTGGAAATAACTCATGAATTTCATTAAGCTGGTTCCTGCTGTTGCAATATGTTGTTTAGGACATGATTCTGCACAATATATTTCAAATTCAGTGTAATTCTATCACAAGTTGAAAAGATATAGCCATTCGTTCAAAAAGTGCTTATCTCACCGAGTTGAAGCGTTTTTGATTAGGAGTGGAAATGACTCATGAATTTCATGAAGCTGGTTTCTGCTGTTGAAATATGTTGTTTGGGACATGATTCTGCACAATATATGTAAATTCAGTGTAATCCATCACAAGTTGAAAAGATATAACCATTCGTTCAAAAAGTGCTTATCTCAACGAGTTGAAGCGTTTTTGATAAGGAGTGGAAATAACTCATGAATTTCATCAAGCTGGTTTCTGCTGTTGCAATATGTTGTTAAAGACATGATTCTGCACAATATAAGTCAAATTCAGTGTAATCCCATTACAAATTGAAAAGATATAGCCATTCGTTCAAATAGTGCTTCTCTCACCGAGTTGAAGCGTCTTTGATAAGGAGTGGAAATAACTCAAGAATTTCATCAAGCTGGTTTCTGCTGTTGCAATATGTTGTTTAGGAAATGATTCTGCACAATATATGTCAAATTCAGTGTAATTCTATCACAAGTTGAAAAGATATAGCCATTCGTGCAAAAAGTGCTCATCTCACCGAGTTCAATTGTTTTTGATAAGGAGTGGAAATAACACATGAATTTCATAAACCTGGTTTCTGCTGATGCAATATGTTGTTTAGGACATGATTCTGCACAATATAAGTCAAATTCAGTGTAATCCAATCACAAGTTGAAAAGATATAGCCATTCGTTCAAAAAGTGCTTATCTCACCGAGTTGAAGCGTTTTTGATTAGAAGTGGAAATAACTCATGAATTTCATTAAGCTGGTTCCTGCTGTTGCAATATGTTGTTTAGGACATGATTCTGCACAATATATTTCAAATTCAGTGTTATTCTATCACAAGTTGAAAAGATTGAGCCATTCGTGCAAAAAGTGCTCATCTCACCGAGTTGAAGCGTTTCTGATAAGGAGTGGAAATAACTCATGAATTTCATAAAGCTGGTATCTGTAGTTGAAATATGTTGTTTGAGATATGATTCTGCACAATATAAGTCAAATTCAGTGTTATCCTATTACAAGTTGAAAAGATATAGCCATTCGTTCAAAAAGAGCTTATCTCACCGAGTTGAAGCATTTTTGATTAGGAGTGGAAATAACTCATGAATTTCATCAAGCTGGTTTCTGCTGTTGAAATATGTTGTTTAGGACATGATTCTGCACAATATATGTCAAATTCAGTGTAATCCCATGACAAGTTGAAAAGATATAGCCATTCGTTCAAAAAGTGCTTATCTCACCGAGGTGAAGCGTTTTTGATTAGGAGTGGAAATAACTCATGAATTTCATCAAGCTGGTTTCAGCTGTTGCAATATGTTGTTTTGGACATGATTCTGCACAATATATATCAAATTCAGCGTAATCGCATCAAAATTTGACAAGATATAGCCATTCGTTCAAAAAGTGCTTATCTCACCGAGTTGAAGCGTTTTTGATTAGGAGTGGAAATAACTCATGAATTTCATTAAGCTGGTTTCTGATGTTGAAATATGTTGTTCAGGACATGATTCTGCACAATATATGTCAAATTCAGTGTAATCCCATCACAAGTTGAAAACATATAACCATTCGTTCAAAAAGTGCTTATCTCACCCAGTTGAAGCGTTTTTGATTAGGAGTGGAAATCACTTATGACTTTCATGAAGCTGCTTCCTGCTGTTGCAATATGTTGTTTAGGACATGATTCTGCACAATATATGTCAAATTCAGTGTAATCGCATCACAAGTTGAAAAGATATAGCCATTCGTTCAAAAAGTGCTTATCTCACCGAGGTGAAGCGTTTTTGATTAGGAGTGGAAATAACACATGAATTTCATAAACCTGGTTTCTGCTGATGCAATATGTTGTTTAGGACATGATTCTGCACAATATAAGTCAAATTCAGTGTAATCCTATCACAAGTTGAAAAAATGTAGCCATTCATTCTAAAAGTGCTTATCTCACCAAGTTGAAGCATTTTTGATAAGGAGTGGAAATAACTCATGAATTTCATCAAGCTGGTTTCTGCTGTTGCAATATGTTGTTTAGGACATGATTCTGCACAATATAAGTCAAATTCAGTGTAATCCAATCACAAGTTGAAAAGATATAGCCATTCGTTCAAAAAGTGCTTATCTCACCGAGTTGAAGCGTTTTTGATTAGAAGTGGAAATAACTCATGAATTTCATTAAGCTGGTTTCTGCTGTTGCAATATGTTGTTTAGGACATGATTCTGCACAATATATTTCAAATTCAGTGTTATTCTATCACAAGTTGAAAAGATTGAGCCATTCGTGCAAAAAGTGCTCATCTCACCGAGTTGAAGCGTTTCTGATAAGGAGTGGAAATAACTCATGAATATCATAAAGCTGGTATCTGCTGTTGAAATATGATGTTTGAGATATGATTCTGCACAATATAAGTCAAATTCAGTGTTATCCTATTACAAGTTGAAAAGATATAGCCATTCGTTCAAAAAGAGCTTATCTCACCGAGTTGAAGCGTTTATGATTAGGAGTGGAAATAACTCATGAATTTCATCAAGCTGGTTTCTGCTGTTGAAATATGTTGTTTAGGACATGATTCTGCACAATATATGTCAAATTCAGTGTAATCCCATGACAAGTTGAAAAGATATAGCCATTCGTTCAAAAAGTGCTTATCTCACCGAGGTGAAGCGTTTTTGATTAGGAGTGGAAATAACTCATGAATTTCATCAAGCTGGTTTCTGCTGTTGCAATATGTTGTTTTGGACATGATTCTGCACAATATATGTCAAATTCATTGTAATCGCATCGCAAGTTGAAAAGATATAGCCATTCGTTCAAAAAGTGATTATCTCACCGAGTTGAAGCGTTTTTGATTAGGAGTGGAAATCACTTATGACTTTCATGAAGCTGCTTCCTGCTGTTGCAATATGTTGTTTAGGACATGATTCTGCACAATATAAGTCAAATTCAGTGTAATCCAATCACAAGTTGAAAAGATATAGCCATTCGTTCAAAAAGTGCTTCTCTCACCGAGTTGAAGCGTTTTGATTAGGAGTGGATATAACTCATGAATTTCATCAAGCTGGTTTCTGCTGTTGAAATATGTTGTTTAGGACATGCTTCTGCACAATATATTTCAAATTCAGTGTAATTCTATCACAAGTTGAAAAGATAGAACCATTCGTGCAAAAAGTGCTCATCTCACCGAGTTGAAGTGTTTCTGATAAGGAGTGGAAATAACTCATGAATTTCATAAAGCTGGTATCTGTAGTTGAAATATGTTGTTTGAGATATGATTCTGCACAATATAAGTCAAATTCAGTGTTATCCTATTACAAGTTGAAAAGATATTGCCATTCGTTCAAAAAGAGCTTATCTCACCGAGTTGAAGCGTTTTTGATTTGGAGTGGAAATAACTCATGAATTTCATCAAGCTGGTTTCTGCTGTTGAAATATGTTGTTTAGGACATGATTCTGCACAATATATGTCAAATTCAGTGTAATCCCATGACAAGTTGAAAAGATAGAGCCATTCGTTCAAAAAGTGCTTATCTCACCGAGTTGAAGCGTTTTTGATTAGGAGTGGAAATAACTTATGACTTTCATTAAGCTGGTTCCTGCTGTTGCAATATGTTGTTAAGGACATGATTCTGCACAATATATGTCAAATTCAGTGTAATCCTATTACAAGTTGAAAAGATATAGCAATTCTTTGAAAAAGTGCTTATCTCACCGAGTTGAAGCGTTTTTGATAAGGCGTGGAAATAATTCATGAATTTCATCAAGCTGGTTTCTGCTGTTGCAATATGTTGTTAAGGACATGATTCTGCACAATATATGTCAAATTCAGTGTAATCCCATCACAAGTTGAAAAGATATAGCCATTCGTTCAAAAAGTGCTTATCTCACCGAGTTGAAGCGTTTTTGATTAGGAGTGGAAATAACTCATGAATTTCATTAAGCTGGTTCCTGCTGTTGCAATATGTTGTTTAGGACATGATTCTGCACAATATATGTCAAATTCAGTGTAATCCCATCACAGGTTGAAAAGATATTACCATTCGTTCAAAAAGTGCTTATCTCACCGTGTTGAAGCGTTTTTGATTAGGAGTGGAAATAACTTATGACTTTCATCAAGCTGGTTTCTGCTGTTGCAATATGTTGTTAAGGACATGATTTTGCACAATATAAGTCAAATTCAGTGTAATCCTATTACAAGTTGAAAAGATATAGCCATTCGTTCAAAAAGAGCTTATCTCACCGAGTTGAAGCGTTTTTGATTAGGAGTGGAAATAGCATATGACTTTCATTACGCCGGTTCCTGCTGTTGCAATATGTTGTTTAGGACAGGATTCTATACAATATATGTCAAATTCAGTGTAATCCTATCACAAATTGAAAAGATAGAGCCATTCATTCAAAAAGTGCTTATCTCACCAAGTTGAAGCATTTTTCATAAGGAGTGGAAATAACACATGAATTTCATCAAGCTGGTTTCTGCTGTTGAAATATGTTGTTTAGGACATGATTCTGCACAATATATGTCAAATTCAGTGTAATCCCATCACAGGTTGAAAAGATATAACCATTCAATCAAAAAGTGCTTATCTCACCGAGTTGAAGCGTTTTTGATAAGGAGTGGAAATAACTTGAGAATTTCATGAAGCTGGTTTCTGCTGTTGAAATATGTTGTTTAGGACATGATTCTGCAAAATATATGTCAAATTCAGTGTAATCCCATCACAAGTTGAAAAAATTTAACCATTCGTTCAAAAAGTGCTTATCTCACCCTGTTGAAGCGTTTTTTATAAGGAGTGGAAATAACTCATGAATTTAATGAAGCTAGTTTCTGCTGTTGAAATATGTTGTTTAGGACATGATTCTGCACAATATAAGTCAAATTCAGTGTAATCCCATCACAAGTTAAAAAGATATAGCCATTCGTTCAAAAAGAGCTTATCTCACCGAGTTGAAGCATTTTTGATTAGGAGTGGAAATTACATATGACTTTCATTACGCCGGTTCCTGCTGTTGCAATATGTTGTTTGGGACATGATTCTGCACAAAATATGTCAAAATCAGTGTAATCCTATCACAAGTTAAAAATATATAGCCATTCATTCAAAAAGTGCTTATCTCACCAAGTTGAAGCGTTTTTGATAAGGAGTGGAAATAACTCATGAATTTCATCAAGCTGGTTTCTGCTGTTGCATTATGTTGTTTAGGACATGATTCTGCACAATATCTGTCAAATTCAGTGTAATCCCATCACAAGTTGAAAAGATATAGCCATTCGTTCAAAAAGTGCTTATCTCACCGAGTTGAAGCATTTTTGATAAGGAGTGGAAATAACTTATGACTTTCATGAAGCCGGTTTCTGCTGTTAAAATATGTTGTTTAGGAAATGATTCTGCACAATGTATGTCAAATTCAGTGTAATCCCAACACAGGTTTAAAAGATATAGCCATTCGTTCAAAAAGTGCTTATCTCACCGAGTTGAAGCGTTTTTGATTAGGAGTGGAAATAACTCATGAATTTAATGAAGCTGATTTTCTGCTGTTGAAATATGTTGTTTAGGACATGATTCTGCACAATATATGTCAAATTCAGTTTAATCCAATCACAAGTTGAAAAGATATAGCCATTCTTTCAAAAAGTGCTTATCGCAACGAGTTGAAGCGTTTTTGATTAGGAGTGGAAATAACTCATGAATTTCATCAAGCTGGTATCTGCTGCTGAAATATGTTGTATAGGACATGATTCTGCACAATATATGTCAAATTCAGTGTAATCCCATCACAAGTTGAAAAGATATAGCCATTCGTTCAAAAAGTGCTTATCTCACCGAGTTGAAAGCGTTTTTGATAAGGAGTGGAAATAACTCATGAATTTCATCAAGCTGGTTTCTGCTGTGTCAATATGTTGTTGAGGACATGATTCTGCACAATATAAGTCATATTTAGTGTAATCCCATTACAAGTTGAAAAGATATAGCCATTCGTTGAAAAAGTGCTTATCTCACCGAGTTGTAGCGTTTTTGATTAGGAGTGGAAATCACTTATGACTTTCATTAATCTGGTTCCTGCTGTTGCTATATGTTGTTGAGGACATGATTCTGCAAAATATAAGTCAAATTCAGTGTAATCCCATCGCATGTTAAAAATATAAATCCATTCGTTCAAAAAGTGCTTATCTCACCCAGTTGAAGCGTTTTTTATAAGGAGTTGAAATAGCTCATGAATTTAATGAAGCTTTTTTCTGCTGTTGAAATATGTTGTTTAGGACATGATTCTGCACAATTAAGTCAAATTCAGTGTAATCCCATCACAAGTTGAAAAGATATAGCCATTCGTTCAAAAAGTGCTTATCTCACCGAGTTGAAGCGTTTTTGATTAGGAGTGGAAATAACATTTGACTTTCATTACGCCGGTTCCTGCTGTTGCAATATGTTGTTTAGGTCATGATTCTATACAATATATGTCAAATTCAGTGTAATCTTATCACAAATTGAAAAGATATAGCCATTCGTTCAAAAAGTGCTTATCTCACCAAGTTGAAGCATTTTTGATAAGGAGGGGAAATAACTCATGAATTTCATCAAGCTGGTTTCTGGTGTTGAAATATGTTGTTTAGGACATGATTCTGCACAATATATGTCAAATTCAGTGTAATCCCATCAAATGTTGAAACGATATAGCCATTCGTTCAAAAAGTGCTTATCTCACCGAGGAGAAGCGTATTTGATTAGGAGTGGAAATAACTCATGAATTTCATTAAGCTGGTTCCTGCTGTTGCAATATGTTGTTTAGGACATGATTCTGCACAATATATGTCAAATTCAGTGTAATTCTATCACATTTTGAAAAGATAGAGCCATTCGTGCAAAAAGTGCTCATCTCACGGAGTTGAAACGTTTCTGATAAGGAGTGGAAATAACATATGACTTTCAGTACGCCGGTTCCTGCTGTTGCAATATGTTGTTTAGGACATGATTCTATACAATATATGTCAAGTTCAGTGTAATCTTATCACAAATTGAAAAGATATAGCCATTCATTCAAAAAGTGCTTATCTCACCAAGTTGAAGCATTTTTGATAAGGAGTGGAAATAACTCATGAATTTCATCAAGCTGGTTTCTGCTGTTGAAATATGTTGTTTAGGACATGATTCTGCACAATATATGTCAAATTCAGTGTAATCCCATCACAAGTTGAAAAGATATAGCCATTCGTTCAAAAAGTGCTTATCTCACCGAGTTGAAAGCGTTTTTGATAAGGAGTGGAAATAACTCATGAATTTCATCAAGCTGGTTTCTGCTGTTGCAATATGTTGTTTAGGACATGATTCTGCACAATATAAGTCATATTTAGTGTAATCCCATTACAAGTTGAAAAGATATAGCCATTCGTTGAAAAAGTGCTTATCTCACCGAGTTGAAGCGTTTTTGATTAGGAGTGGAAATCACTTATGACTTTCATTAATCTGGTTCCTGCTGTTGCTATATGTTGTTGAGGACATGATTCTGCACAATATAAGTCAAATTCAGTGTAATCCCATCGCATGTTAAAAATATATAGCCATTCGTTCAAAAAGTGCTTATCTCACCCAGTTGAAGCGTTTTTTATAAGGAGTTGAAATAGCTCATGAATTTAATGAAGCTTTTTTCTGCTGTTGAAATATGTTGTTTAGGACATGATTCTGCACAATTAAGTCAAATTCAGTGTAATTCTATCACAAGTTGAAAAGATAGAGCCATTCGTGCAAAAAGTGCTCATCTCACGGAGTTGAAGTGTTTCTGATAAGGTGTGGAAATAACATATGACTTTCAGTACGCCGGTTCCTGCTTTTGCAATATGTTGTTTAGGACATGATTCTATACAATATATGTCAAATTCAGTGTAATCTTATCACAAATTGAAAAGATATAGCCATTCATTCAAAAAGTGCTTATCTCACCAAGTTGAAGCATTTTTGATAAGGAGTGGAAATAACTCATGAATTTCATCAAGCTGGTTTCTGCTGTTGAAATATGTTGTTTAGGACATGATTCTGCACAATATATGTCAAATTCAGTGTAATCCCATCACAGGTTGAAAAGATATAGACATTCGTTCAAAAAGTGCTTATCTGACCGAGTTGAAGCGTTTTTGATTAGGAGTGGAAATAACTCATGAATTTCATTAAGCTGGTTCCTGCTGTTGCAATATGTTGTTTAGGACATGATTCTGCACAATATATGTCAAATTCAGTGTAATTCTATCACAAGTTGAAAAGATAGAGCCATTCGTACAAAAAGTGCTCATCTCACCGAGTTGAAGCGTTTCTGATAAGGAGTGGAAATAACTCATGAATTTCATAAAGCTGGTGTCTGCTGTTGAAATATGTTGTTTAGGATATGATTCTGCACAATATAATTCAAATTCAGTGTTATCCTGTTACAAGTTGAAAAGATATAGCCATTCGTTCAAAAAGTGCTTATCTCACCGAGTTGAAGCGTTTTTTATAAGGAGTGGAAATAACTCATGAATTTCATCAAGCTGGTTTCTTCTGTTGCAATATGTTGTTTAGGACATGATTCTGCACAATATAAGTCATTTTTAGTGTAATCCCATCGTAAGTTGAAAAGATATATCCATTCGTTCAAAAAGTGCTTCTCTCACCGAGTTGAAGCGTTTTTGATAAGGAGTGGAAATAACTCATGAATTTAATGAAGCTGGTTTCAGCTGTTGAAATATGTTGTTTAGGACATGATTCTGCACAATATATTTCAAATTCAGTGTAATCCTATCACAAGTTGAAAAGATATATGCATTCGTTCAAAAAGTGCTTATCTCACGCAGTTGAAGCATTTTTGATAAGGAGGGGAAATAACTCATGAATTTCATCAAGCTGGTTTCTGCTGTTGAAATATGTTGTTTAGGACATGATTCTGCACAATATATGTCAAATTCAGTGTAATCCCATCACAAGTTGAAACGATATAGCCATTCGTTCAAAAAGTGCTTATCTCACCGAGTTGAAGCGTATTTGATTAGGAGTGGAAATAACTCATGAATTTCATTAAGCTGGTTCCTGCTGTTGCAATATGTTGTTTAGGACATGATTCTGCACAATATATGTCAAATTCAGTGTAATTCTATCACATTTTGAAAAGATAGAGCCATTCGTGCAAAAAGTGCTCATCTCACGGAGTTGAAGCGTTTCTGATAAGGAGTGGAAATAACATATGACTTTCAGTACGCCGGTTCCTGCTGTTGCAATATGTTGTTTAGGACATGATTCTATACAATATATGTCAAATTCAGTGTAATCTTATCAAAAATTGAAAAGATATAGCCATTCATTCAAAAAGTGCTTATCTCACCAAGTTGAAGCATTTTTGATAAGGAGTGGAAATAACTCATGAATTTCATCAAGCAGGTTTCTGCTGTTGAAATATGTTGTTTAGGACATGATTCTGCACAATATATGTCAAATTCAGTGTAATCCCATCACAAGTTGAAAAGATATAGCCATTCGTTCAAAAAGTGCTTATCTCACCGAGTTGAAAGCGTTTTTGATAAGGAGTGGAAATAACTCATGAATTTCATCAAGCTGGTTTCTGCTGTTGCAATATGTTGTTTAGGACATGATTCTGCACAATATAAGTCATATTTTTTGTAATCCCATTACAAGTTGAAAAGATATAGCCATTCGTTGAAAAAGTGCTTATCTCACCGAGTTGAAGCGTTTTTGATTAGGAGTGGAAATCACTTATGACTTTCATTAATCTGGTTCCTGCTGTTGCTATATGTTGTTGAGGACATGATTCTGCACAATATAAGTCAAATTCAGTGTAATCCCATCGCATGTTAAAAATATATAGCCATTCGTTCAAAAAGTGCTTATCTCACCCAGTTGAAGCGTTTTTTATAAGGAGTTGAAATTGCTCATGAATTTAATGAAGCTTTTTTCTGCTGTTGAAATATGTTGTTTAGGACATGATTCTGCACAATTAAGTCAAATTCAGTGTAATCCCATCACAAGTTGAAAAGATATAGCCGTTCGTTCAAAAAGAGCTTATCTCACCGAGTTGAAGCGTTTTTGATTAGGAGTGGAAATAACATATGACTTTCATTACGCCGGTTCCTGCTGTTGCAATATGTTGTTTAGGTCATGATTCTATACAATATATGTCAAATTCAGTGTAATCTTATCACAAATTGAAAAGATATAGCCATTCGTTCAAAAAGTGCTTATCTCACCAAGTTGAAGCATTTTTGATAAGGAGGGGAAATAACTCATGAATTTCATCAAGCTGGTTTCTGCTGTTGAAATATGTTGTTTAGGACATGATTCTGCACAATATATGTCAAATTCAGTGTAATTCTATCACATTTTGAAAAGATAGAGCCATTCGTGCAAAAAGTGGTCATCTCACGGAGTTGAAGCGTTTCTGATAAGGAGTGGAAATAACATATGACTTTCAGTACGCCGGTTCCTGCTTTTGCAATATGTTGTTTAGGACATGATTCTATACAATATATGTCAAATTCAGTGTGATCTTATCACAAATTGAAAAGATATAGCCATTCATTCAAAAAGTGCTTATCTCACCAAGTTGAAGCATTTTTGATAAGGAGTGGAAATAACTCATGAATTTCATCAAGCTGGTTTCTTCTGTTGCAATATGTTGTTTAGGACATGATTCTGCACAATATATGTCATTTTTAGTGTAATCCCATCGTAAGTTGAAAAGATATATCCATTCGTTCAAAAAGCGCTTCTCTCACCGAGTTGAAGCGTTTTTGATAAGGAGTGGAAATAACTCATGAATTTAATGAAGCTGGTTTCAGCTGTTGAAATATGTTGTTTAGGACATGATTCTGCACAATATATTTCAAATTCAGTGTAATCCTATCACAAGTTGAAAAGATATATGCATTCGTTCAAAAAGTGCTTATCTCACCAAGTTGAAGCATTTTTGATAAGGAGGGTAAATAACTCATGAATTTCATCAAGCTGGTTTCTGCTGTTGAAATATGTTTTTTAGGACATGATTCTGCACAATATATGTCAAATTCAGTGTAATCTTATCACAAATTGAAAAGATATAGCCATTCATTCAAAAAGTGCTTATCTCATCAAGTTGAAGCATTTTTGATAAGGAGTGGAAATAACTCATGAATTTCATCAAGCTGGTTTCTGCTGTTGAAATATGTTGTTTAGGACATGATTCTGCACAATATATGTCAGATTCAGTGTAATCCCATCACAGGTTGAAAAGATATAGACATTCGTTCAAAAAGTGCTTATCTGACCGAGTTGAAGCGTTTTTGATTAGGAGTGGAAATAACTCATGAATTTCATTAAGCTGGTTCCTGCTGTTGCAATATGTTGTTTAGGACATGATTCTGCACAATATATGTCAAATTCAGTGTAATTCTATCACAAGTTGAAAAGATAGAGCCATTCGTGCAAAAAGTGCTCATCTCACCGAGTTGAAGCATTTCTGATAAGGAGTGGAAATAACTCATGAATTTCATAAAGCTGGTATCTGCTGTTGAAATATGTTGTTTAGGATATGATTCTGCACAATATAATTCAAATTCAGTGTTATCCTGTTACAAGTTGAAAAGATATAGCCATTCGTTCAAAAAGTGCTTATCTCACCGAGTTGAAGCGTTTTTTATAAGGAGTGGAAATAACTCATGAATTTCATCAAGCTGGTTTCTTCTGTTGCAATATGTTGTTTAGGACATGATTCTGCACAATAAAAGTCATTTTTAGTGTAATCCCATCGTAAGTTGAAAAGATATATCCATTCGTTCAAAAAGTGCTTCTCTCACCGAGTTGAAGCGTTTTTGATAAGGAGTGGAAATTACTCATGAATTTAATGAAGCTGGTTTCAGCTGTTGAAATATGTTGTTTAGGACATGATTCTGCACAATATATTTCAAATTCAGTGTAATCCTATCACAAGTTGAAAAGATATATGCATTCGTTCAAAAAGTGCTTATCTCACCAAGTTGAAGCATTTTTGATAAGGAGGGGAAATAACTCATGAATTTCATCAAGCTGGTTTCTTCTGTTGCAATATGTTGTTTAGGACATGATTGTGCACAATAAAAGTCATTTTTAGTGTAATCCCATCGTAAGTTGAAAAGATATATCCATTCGTTCAAAAAGCGCTTCTCTCACCGAGTTGAAGCGTTTTTGATAAGGAGTGGAAATAACTCATGAATTTAATGAAGCTGGTTTCAGCTGTTGAAATATGTTGTTTAGGACATGATTCTGCACAATATATTTCAAATTCAGTGTAATCCTATCACAAGTTGAAAAGATATATGCATTCGTTCAAAAAGTGCTTATCTCACCAAGTTGAAGCATTTTTGATAAGGAGGGGAAATAACTCATGAATTTCATCAAGCTGGTTTCTGCTGTTGAAATATGTTGTTTAGGACATGATTCTGCACAATATATGTCAAATTCAGTGTAATCCCATCACAGGTTGAAAAGATATAGACATTCGTTCAAAAAGTGCTTATCTGACCGAGTTGAAGCGTTTTTGATTAGGAGTGGAAATAACTCATGAATTTCATTAAGCTGGTTCCTGCTGTTGAAATATGTTGTTTAGGACATGATTCTGCACAATATATGTCAAATTCAGTGTAATTCTATCACAAGTTGAAAAGATAGAGCCATTCGTGCAAAAAGTGCTCATCTCACCGAGTTGAAGCGTTTCTGATAAGGAGTGGAAATAACTCATGAATTTCATAAAGCTGGTATCTGCTGTTGAAATATGTTGTTTAGGATATGATTCTGCACAATATAATTCAAATTCAGTGTAATCCTATCACAAGTTGAAAAGATATATGCATTCGTTCAAAAAGTGCTTATCTCACCAAGTTGAAGCATTTTTGATAAGGAGGGGAAATAACTCATGAATTTCATCAAGCTGGTTTCTTCAGTTGCAATATGTTGTTTAGGACATGATTCTGCACAATATAAGTCATTTTTAGTGTAATCCCATCGTAAGTTGAAAAGATATATCCATTCGTTCAAAAAGCGCTTCTCTCACCGAGTTGAAGCGTTTTTGATAAGGAGTGGAAATAACTCATGAATTTCATTAAGCTGGTTCCTGCTGTTGCAATATGTTGTTTAGGACATGATTCTGCACAATATATGTCAAATTCAGTGTAATCCCATCACAGGTTGAAAAGATATAGACATTCGTTCAAAAAGTGCTTATCTGACCGAGTTGAAGCGTTTTTGATTAAGGGGGGAAATAACTCATGAATTTCATTGAGCTGGTTCCTGCTGTTGCAATAAGTTGTTTAGGACATGATTCTGCACAATATATGTCAAATTCAGTGTAATTCTATCACAAGTTGAAAAGATAGAGCCATTCGTGCAAAAAGTGCTCATCTCACCGAGTTGAAGCGTTTCTGATAAGGAGTGGAAATAACTCATGAATTTCATAAAGCTGGTGTCTGCTGTTGAAATATGTTGTTTAGGATATGATTCTGCACAATATAATTCAAATTCAGTGTTATCCTGTTACAAGTTGAAAAGATATAGCCATTCGTTCAAAAAGTGCTTATCTCACCGAGTTGAAGCGTTTTTTATAAGGAGTGGAAATAACTCATGAATTTCATCAAGCTGGTTTCTTCTGTTGCAATATGTTGTTTAGGACATGATTCTGCACAATATAAGTCATTTTTAGTGTAATCCCATCGTAAGTTGAAAAGATATATCCATTCGTTCAAAAAGTGCTTCTCTCACCGAGTTGAAGCGTTTTTGATAAGGAGTGGAAATAACTCATGAATTTAATGAAGCTGGTTTCAGCTGTTGAAATATGTTGTTTAGGACATGATTCTGCACAATATATTTCAAATTCAGTGTAATCCTATCACAAGTTGAAAAGATATATGCATTCGTTCAAAAAGTGCTTATCTCACCAAGTTGAAGCATTTTTGATAAGGAGGGGAAATAACTCATGAATTTCATCAAGCTGGTTTCTGCTGTTGAAATATGTTGTTTAGGACATGATTCTGCACAATATATGTCAAATTCAGTGTAATCCCATCACAAGTTGAAACGATATAGCCATTCGTTCAAAAAGTGCTTATCTCACCGAGTTGAAGCGTATTTTATTAGGAGTGGAAATAACTCATGAATTTCATTAAGCTGGTTCCTGCTGTTGCAATATGTTGTTTAGGACATGATTCTGCACAATATATGTCAAATTCAGTGTAATTCTATCACATTTTGAAAAGATAGAGCCATTCGTGCAAAAAGTGCTCATCTCACGGAGTTGAAGCGTTTCTGATAAGGAGTGGAAATAACATATGACTTTCAGTACGCCAGTTCCTGCTGTTGCAATATGTTGTTTAGGACATGATTCTATACAATAAATGTCAAATTCAGTGTAATCTTATCACAAATTGAAAAGATATCGCCATTCATTCAAAAAGTGCTTATCTCACCAAGTTGAAGCATTTTTGATAAGGAGTGGAAATAACTCATGAATTTCATCAAGCTGGTTTCTGCTGTTGAAATATGTTGTTTAGGACATGATTCTGCACAATATATGTCAAATTCAGTGTAATCCCATCACAAGTTGAAAAGATATAGCCATTCGTTCAAAAAGTGCTTATCTCACCGAGTTGAAAGCGTTTTTGATAAGGAGTGGAAATAACTCATGAATTTCATCAAGCTGGTTTCTGCTGTTGCAATATGTTGTTTAGGACATGATTCTGCACAATTTAAGTCATATTTAGTGTAATCCCATTACAAGTTGAAAAGATATAGCCATTCGTTGAAAAAGTGCTTATCTCACCGAGTTGAAGCGTTTTTGATTAGGAGTGGAAATCACTTATGACTTTCATTAATCTGGTTCCTGCTGTTGCTATATGTTGTTGAGGACATGATTCTGCACAATATAAGTCAAATTCAGTGTAATCCCATCGCATGTTAAAAATATATAGCCATTCGTTCAAAAAGTGCTTATCTCACCCAGTTGAAGCGTTTTTTATAAGGAGTGGAAATAACTCATGAATTTCATAAAGCTGGTATCTGCTGTTGAAATATGTTGTTTAGGATATGATTCTGCACAATATAATTCAAATTCAGTGTTATCCTGTTACAAGTTGAAAAGATATAGCCATTCGTTCAAAAAGTGCTTATCTCACCGAGTTGAAGCGTTTTTGATAAGGAGTGGAAATAACTCATGAATTTAATGAAGCTGGTTTCAGCTGTTGAAATATGTTGTTTAGGACATGATTCTGCACAATATAAGTCATTTTTAGTGTAATCCCATCGTAAGTTGAAAAGATATAGACATTCGTTCAAAAAGTGCTTATCTCACCAAGTTGATGCATTTTTGAGAAGGAGGGGAAATAACTCATGAATTTCATCAAGCTGGTTTCTGCTGTTGAAATATGTTGTTTAGGACATGATTCTGCACAATATATGTCAAATTCAGTGTAATCCCATCACAAGTTGAAACGATATAGCCATTCGTTCAAAAAGTGCTTATCTCACCGAGTTGAAGCGTATTTGATTAGGAGTGGAAATAACTCATGAATTTCATTAAGCTGGTTCCTGCTGTTGCAATATGTTGTTTAGGACATGATTCTGCACAATATATGTCAAATTCAGTGTAATTCTATCACATTTTGAAAAGATAGAGCCATTCGTGCAAAAAGTGCTCATCTCACGGAGTTGAAGCGTTTCTGATAAGGAGTGGAAATAACATATGACTTTCAGTACGCCGGTTCCTGCTGTTGCAATATGTTGTTTAGGACATGATTCTATACAATATATGTCAAATTCAGTGTAATCTTATCACAAATTGAAAAGATATAGCCATTCATTCAAAAAGTGCTTATCACACCAAGTTGAAGCATTTTTGATAAGGAGGGGAAATAACTCATGAATTTCATCAAGCTGGTTTCTGCTGTTGAAATATGTTGTTTAGGACATGATTCTGCACAATATATGTCAAATTCAGTGTAATCCCATCACAAGTTGAAACGATATAGCCATTCGTTCAAAAAGTGCTTATCTCACCGAGTTGAAGCGTTTTTGATTAGGAGTGGAAATAACTCATGAATTTCATGAAGCTGGTTCCTGCTGTTGCAATATGTTGTTTAGGACATGATTCTGCACAATATATGTCAAATTCAGTGTAATTCTATCACAAGTTGAAAAGATAGAGCCATTCGTGCAAAAAGTGCTCATCTCACGGAGTTGAAGCGTTTCTGATAAGGAGTGGAAATAACATATGACTTTCAGTACGCCGGTTCCTGCTGTTGCAATATGTTGTTTAGGACATGATTCTATACAATATATGTCAAATTCAGTGTAATCTTATCACAAATTGAAAAGATATAGCCATTCATTCAAAAAGTGCTTATCACACCAAGTTGAAGCATTTTTGATAAGGAGGGGAAATAACTCATGAATTTCATCAAGCTGGTTTCTGCTGTTGAAATATGTTGTTTAGGACATGATTCTGCACAATATATTTCAAATTCAGTGTAATCCTATCACAAGTTGAAAAGATATATGCATTCGTTCAAAAAGTGCTTATCTCACCAAGTTGAAGCATTTTTGATAAGGAGGGGAAATAACTCATGAATTTCATCAAGCTGGTTTCTGCTGTTGAAATATGTTGTTTAGGACATGATTCTGCACAATATATGTCAAATTCAGTGTAATCTTATCACAAATTGAAAAGATATAGCCATTCATTCAAAAAGTGCTTATCTCACCAAGTTGAAGCATTTTTGATAAGGAGTGGAAATAACTCATGAATTTCATGAAGCTGGTTTCTGCTGTTGAAATATGTTGTTTAGGACATGATTCTGCACAATATATGTCAAATTCAGTGTAATCCCATCACAAGTTGAAACGATATAGCCATTCGTTCAAAAAGTGCTTATCTCACTGAGTTGAAGCGTTTTTGATTAGGAGTGGAAATAACTCATGAATTTCATCAAGCTGGTTTCTGCTGTTGAAATATGTTGTTTAGGACATGATTCTGCACAATATATGTCAAATTCAGTGTAATCCCATCACAGGTTGAAAAGATATAGACATTCGTTCAAAAAGTGCTTATCTGACCGAGTTGAAGCGTTTTTGATTAGGAGTGGAAATAACTCATGAATTTCATTAAGCTGGTTCCTGCTGTTGCAATATGTTGTTTAGGACATGATTCTGCACAATATATGTCAAATTCAGTGTAATTCTATGACAAGTTGAAAAGATAGAGCCATTCGTGCAAAAAGTGCTCATCTCACCGAGTTGAAGCGTTTCTGATAAGGAGTGGAAATAACTCATGAATTTCATAAAGCTGGTATCTGCTGTTGAAATATGTTGTTTAGGATATGATTCTGCACAATATAATTCAAATTCAGTGTTATCCTGTTACAAGTTGAAAAGATATAGCCATTCGTTCAAAAAGTGCTTATCTCACCGAGTTGAAGCGTTTTTGATAATGAGTGGAAATAACTCATGAATTTCATCAAGCTGGTTTCTTCTGTTGCAATATGTTGTTTAGGACATGATTCTGCACAATATAAGTCATTTTTAGTGTAATCCCATCGTAAGTTGAAAAGATATATCCATTCGTTCAAAAAGTGCTTCTCTCACCGAGTTGAAGCGTTTTTGATAAGGAGTGGAAATAACTCTTTAATTTCATCAAGCTGGTTTCTGCTGTTGATATATGTTATTTAGGACATGATTCTGCACAATATATGTCAAATTCAGTGTAATCCCATCACAAGTTGAAAAAATATAGCCATTCGTTCAAAAAGTGCTTATCTCACCGAGTTGAAGCGTTTTTGATTAGGAGTGGAAATAAATCATGAATTTCATGAAGCTGGTTTCTGCTGTTGAAATATGTTGTTTAGGACATGATTCTGCACAATATAAGTCCAATTCTGTGTAATCCCATCACAAGTTGAAAAGATATAGCCATTCGTTCAAAAAGAGCTTATTTCACCGAGTTGAAGCATTTTTGATTAGGAGTGGAAATTACATATGACTTTCATTACGCCGGTTCCTGCTGTTGCAATATGTTGTTTGGGACATGATTCTGCACAATATATGTCAAAATCAGTGTAATCCTATCACAAGTTGAAAAGATATAGCCATTCATTCAAAAAGTGCTTATCTCACCTAGTTGAAGCATTTTTGATAAGGAGTGGAAATAACTCATGAATTTCATCAAGCTGGTTTCTCCTGTTGAAATATGTCGTTTAGGATTTTATTCTGCACAATATATGTCAAATTCAGTATAATCCAGCCACAAGTTCAAAAGATATTGCCGTTCGTTCAAAAAGGGCTTAACTCTCCGAGTTGAAGCGTTTTTGATACAGAGTGGAAATAACTCATGAATTTCATCAAGCTGGTTTCTGCTTTTGAAATATGTGGTTTAGGACATGATTTTGCTCAATATATGTCAAATTCAGTGTAATCAGGCCAATGGTTCAAAAGATATAGCCATTCGTTCAAAAAGTACTTATCTCACCGAGTTGAAGCGTTTTTGATTAGGATTGGAAATAACTTATGAATTTCATCAAGCTGGTTTCTGCTGTTGAAATATGTTGTTTAGGACATGATTCTGCACTATATAAGTCATATTTAGTGTAATCCCATTACAAGTTGAAAAGATATAGCCATTCGTTGAAAAAGTGCTTATCTCACCGAGTTGAAGCGTTTTTGATTAGGAGTGGAAATTACATATGACTTTCATTACGCCGGTTCCTGCTGTTGCAATATGTTGTTTAGGACATGATTCTGCACAATATATGTCAAATTCAGTGTAATTCTATCACAAGTTGAAAAGATAGAGCCATTCGTGCAAAAAGTGCTCATCTCACCGAGTTGAAGCGTTTCTGATAAGGAGTGGAAATAACTCATGAATTTCATAAAGCTGGTGTCTGCTGTTGAAATATGTTGTTTAGGATATGATTCTGCACAATATAATTCAAATTCAGTGTTATCCTGTTACAAGTTGAAAAGATATAGCCATTCGTTCAAAAAGTGCTTATCTCACCGAGTTGAAGCGTTTTTTATAAGGAGTGGAAATAACTCATGAATTTCATCAAGCTGGTTTCTTCTGTTGCAATATGTTGTTTAGGACATGATTCTGCACAATATAAGTCATTTTTAGTGTAATCCCATCGTAAGTTGAAAAGATATATCCATTCGTTCAAAAAGTGCTTCTCTCACCGAGTTGAAGCGTTTTTGATAAGGAGTGGAAATAACTCATGAATTTAATGAAGCTGGTTTCAGCTGTTGAAATATGTTGTTTAGGACATGATTCTGCACAATATATTTCAAATTCAGTGTAATCCTATCACAAGTTGAAAAGATATATGCATTCGTTCAAAAAGTGCTTATCTCACCAAGTTGAAGCATTTTTGATAAGGAGGGGAAATAACTCATGAATTTCATCAAGCTGGTTTCTGCTGTTGAAATATGTTGTTTAGGACATGATTCTGCACAATATATGTCAAATTCAGTGTAATCCCATCACAAGTTGAAACGATATAGCCATTCGTTCAAAAAGTGCTTATCTCACCGAGTTGAAGCGTATTTTATTAGGAGTGGAAATAACTCATGAATTTCATTAAGCTGGTTCCTGCTGTTGCAATATGTTGTTTAGGACATGATTCTGCACAATATATGTCAAATTCAGTGTAATTCTATCACATTTTGAAAAGATAGAGCCATTCGTGCAAAAAGTGCTCATCTCACGGAGTTGAAGCGTTTCTGATAAGGAGTGGAAATAACATATGACTTTCAGTACGCCAGTTCCTGCTGTTGCAATATGTTGTTTAGGACATGATTCTATACAATATATGTCAAATTCAGTGTAATCTTATCACAAATTGAAAAGATATCGCCATTCATTCAAAAAGTGCTTATCTCACCAAGTTGAAGCATTTTTGATAAGGAGTGGAAATAACTCATGAATTTCATCAAGCTGGTTTCTGCTGTTGAAATATGTTGTTTAGGACATGATTCTGCACAATATATGTCAAATTCAGTGTAATCCCATCACAAGTTGAAAAGATATAGCCATTCGTTCAAAAAGTGCTTATCTCACCGAGTTGAAAGCGTTTTTGATAAGGAGTGGAAATAACTCATGAATTTCATCAAGCTGGTTTCTGCTGTTGCAATATGTTGTTTAGGACATGATTCTGCACAATTTAAGTCATATTTAGTGTAATCCCATTACAAGTTGAAAAGATATAGCCATTCGTTGAAAAAGTGCTTATCTCACCGAGTTGAAGCGTTTTTGATTAGGAGTGGAAATCACTTATGACTTTCATTAATCTGGTTCCTGCTGTTGCTATATGTTGTTGAGGACATGATTCTGCACAATATAAGTCAAATTCAGTGTAATCCCATCGCATGTTAAAAATATATAGCCATTCGTTCAAAAAGTGCTTATCTCACCCAGTTGAAGCGTTTTTTATAAGGAGTGGAAATAACTCATGAATTTCATAAAGCTGGTATCTGCTGTTGAAATATGTTGTTTAGGATATGATTCTGCACAATATAATTCAAATTCAGTGTTATCCTGTTACAAGTTGAAAAGATATAGCCATTCGTTCAAAAAGTGCTTATCTCACCGAGTTGAAGCGTTTTTGATAAGGAGTGGAAATAACTCATGAATTTAATGAAGCTGGTTTCAGCTGTTGAAATATGTTGTTTAGGACATGATTCTGCACAATATAAGTCATTTTTAGTGTAATCCCATCGTAAGTTGAAAAGATATAGACATTCGTTCAAAAAGTGCTTATCTCACCGAGTTGATGCATTTTTCATAAGGAGGGGAAATAACTCATGAATTTCATCAAGCTGGTTTCTGCTGTTGAAATATGTTGTTTAGGACATGATTCTGCACAATATATGTCAAATTCAGTGTAATCCCATCACAAGTTGAAACGATATAGCCATTCGTTCAAAAAGTGCTTATCTCACCGAGTTGAAGCGTTTCTGATAAGGAGTGGAAATAACATATGACTTTCAGTACGCCGGTTCCTGCTGTTGCAATATGTTGTTTAGGACATGATTCTATACAATATATGTCAAATTCAGTGTAATCTTATCACAAATTGAAAAGATATAGCCATTCATTCAAAAAGTGCTTATCACACCAAGTTGAAGCATTTTTGATAAGGAGGGGAAATAACTCATGAATTTCATCAAGCTGGTTTCTGCTGTTGAAATATGTTGTTTAGGACATGATTCTGCACAATATATGTCAAATTCAGTGTAATCCCATCACAAGTTGAAACGATATAGCCATTCGTTCAAAAAGTGCTTATCTCACCGAGTTGAAGCGTTTTTGATTAGGAGTGGAAATAACTCATGAATTTCATGAAGCTGGTTCCTGCTGTTGCAATATGTTGTTTAGGACATGATTCTGCACAATATATGTCAAATTCAGTGTAATTCTATCACAAGTTGAAAAGATAGAGCCATTCGTGCAAAAAGTGCTCATCTCACGGAGTTGAAGCGTTTCTGATAAGGAGTGGAAATAACATATGACTTTCAGTACGCCGGTTCCTGCTTTTGCAATATGTTCTTTAGGACATGATTCTATACAATATATGTCAAATTCAGTGTAATCTTATCACAAATTGAAAAGATATAGCCATTCATTCAAAAAGTGCTTATCTCACCAAGTTGAAGCAATTTTGATAAGGAGTGGAAATAACTCATGAATTTTATCAAGCTGGTTTCTTCTGTTGCAATATGTTGTTTAGGACATGATTCTGCACAATATAAGTCATTTTTAGTGTAATCCCATCGTAAGTTGAAAAGATATATCCATTCGTTCAAAAAGTGCTTCTCTCACCGAGTTGAAGCGTTTTTGATAAGGAGTGGAAATAACTCATGAATTTAATGAAGCTGGTTTCAGCTGTTGAAATATGTTGTTTAGGACATGATTCTGCACAATATATGTCAAATTCAGTGTAATCCTATCACAAGTTGAAAAGATATATGCATTCGTTCAAAAAGTGCTTATCTCACCAAGTTGAAGCATTTTTGATAAGGAGGGGAAATAACTCATGAATTTCATCAAGCTGGTTTCTGCTGTTGAAATATGTTGTTTAGGACATGATTCTGCACAATATATGTCAAATTCAGTGTAATCTTATCACAAATTGAAAAGATATAGCCATTCATTCAAAAAGTGCTTATCTCACCAAGTTGAAGCATTTTTGATAAGGAGTGGAAATAACTCATGAATTTCATCAAGCTGGTTTCTGCTGTTGAAATATGTTGTTTAGGACATGATTCTGCACAATATATGTCAAATTCAGTGTAATCCCATCACAAGTTGAAACGATATAGCCGTTCGTTCAAAAAGTGCTTATCTCACTGAGTTGAAGCGTTTTTGATTAGGAGTGGAAATAACTCATGAATTTCATCAAGCTGGTTTCTGCTGTTGAAATATGTTGTTTAGGACATGATTCTGCACAATATATGTCAAATTCAGTGTAATCCCATCACAGGTTGAAAAGATATAGACATTCGTTCAAAAAGTGCTTATCTGACCGAGTTGAAGCGTTTTTGATTAGGAGTGGAAATAACTCATGAATTTCATTAAGCTGGTTCCTGCTGTTGCAATATGTTGTTTAGGACATGATTCTGCACAATATATGTCAAATTCAGTGTAATTCTATCACAAGTTGAAAAGATAGAGCCATTCGTGCAAAAAGTGCTCATCTCACCGAGTTGAAGCGTTTCTGATAAGGAGTGGAAATAACTCATGAATTTCATAAAGCTGGTATCTGCTGTTGAAATATGTTGTTTAGGATATGATTCTGCACAATATAATTCAAATTCAGTGTTATCCTGTTACAAGTTGAAAAGATATAGCCATTCGTTCAAAAAGTGCTTATCTCACCGAGTTGAAGCGTTTTTGATAATGAGTGGAAATAACTCATGAATTTCATCAAGCTGGTTTCTTCTGTTGCAATATGTTGTTTAGGACATGATTCTGCACAATATAAGTCATTTTTAGTGTAATCCCATCATAAGTTGAAAAGATATATCCATTCGTTCAAAAAGTGCTTCTCTCACCGAGTTGAAGCGTTTTTGATAAGGAGTGGAAATAACTCTTTAATTTCATCAAGCTGGTTTCTGCTGTTGATATATGTTATTTAGGACATGATTCTGCACAATATATGTCAAATTCAGTGTAATCCCATCACAAGTTGAAAAAATATAGCCATTCGTTCAAAAAGTGCTTATCTCACCGAGTTGAAGCGTTTTTGATTAGGAGTTGAAATAAATCATGAATTTCATGAAGCTGGTTTCTGCTGTTGAAATATGTTGTTTAGGACATGATTCTGCACAATATAAGTCCAATTCTGTGTAATCCCATCACAAGTTGAAAAGATATAGCCATTCGTTCAAAAAGAGCTTATTTCACCGAGTTGAAGCATTTTTGATTAGGAGTGGAAATTACATATGACTTTCATTACGCCGGTTCCTGCTGTTGCAATATGTTGTTTGGGACATGATTCTGCACAATATATGTCAAAATCAGTGTAATCCTATCACAAGTTGAAAAGATATAGCCATTCATTCAAAAAGTGCTTATCTCACCTAGTTGAAGCATTTTTGATAAGGAGTGGAAATAACTCATGAATTTCATCAAGCTGGTTTCTCCTGTTGAAATATGTCGTTTAGGATTTTATTCTGCACAATATATGTCAAATTCAGTATAATCCAGCCACAAGTTCAAAAGATATTGCCGTTCGTTCAAAAAGGGCTTAACTCTCCGAGTTGAAGCGTTTTTGATACAGAGTGGAAATAACTCATGAATTTCATCAAGCTGGTTTCTGCTTTTGAAATATGTGGTTTAGGACATGATTTTGCTCAATATATGTCAAATTCAGTGTAATCAGGCCAATGGTTCAAAAGATATAGCCATTCGTTCAAAAAGTACTTATCTCACCGAGTTGAAGCGTTTTTGATTAGGATTGGAAATAACTTATGAATTTCATCAAGCTGGTTTCTGCTGTTGAAATATGTTGTTTAGGACATGATTCTGCACTATATAAGTCATATTTAGTGTAATCCCATTACAAGTTGAAAAGATATAGCCATTCGTTGAAAAAGTGCTTATCTCACCGAGTTGAAGCGTTTTTGATTAGGAGTGGAAATTACATATGACTTTCATTACGCCGGTTCCTGCTGTTGCAATATGTTGTTTAGGACATGATTCTGCACAATATATGTCAAATTCAGTGTTATCCTATCACAAGTTGAAAAGATAGAGCCATTCGTTCAAAAAGTGCTTATCTCACCGAGTTGAAGCATTTTTGATAAGGAGTGGAAATAACTTATGACTTTCATGAAGCTGGTTTCTGCTTTTTAAATATGTTGTTTAGGAAATGATTCTGCACAATATATGTCAAATTCAGTGTAATCCCAGCACAGGTTTAAAAGATATAGCCATTCGTTCAAAAAGTGCTCATCTCACCGAGTTGAAGCGTTTTTGATTAGGAGTGGAAATAACTCATGAATTTCATGAAGCTAGTTTCTGCTGTTGAAATATATTGTTTAGGACATGATTCTGCACAATATAAGTCAAATTCAGTGTAATCCCATCGCATGTTAAAAAGATATAGCCATTCGTTCAGAAAGTGCTTATCTCACCCAGTTGAAGCGTTTTTTATAAGGAGTTGAAATAACTCATGAATTTCATGAAGCTGGTTTCTGCTGTTGAAATATGTTGTTTAGGACATGATTCTGCACAATATATGTCAAATTCAGTGTAATCCCATCACAGGTTGAAAAGATATAGACATTCGTTCAAAAAGTGCTTATCTGACCGAGTTGAAGCGTTTTTGATTAGGAGTGGAAATAACTCATGAATTTCATTAAGCTGGTTCCTGCTGTTGCAATATGTTGTTTAGGACATGATTCTGCACAATATATGTCAAATTCAGTGTAATTCTATCACAAGTTGAAAAGATAGAGCCATTCGTTCAAAAAGTGCTTCTCTCACCGAGTTGAAGCGTTTTTGATAAGGAGTGGAAATAACTCTTTAATTTCATCAAGCTGGTTTCTGCTGTTGATATATGTTATTTAGGACATGATTCTGCATAATATATGTCAAATTCAGTGTAATCCCATTACAAGTTGAAAAGATATAGCCATTCGTTCAAAAAGTGCTTATCTCACCGAGTTGAAGCGTTTTTGATTAGGAGTGGAAATAAATCATGAATTTCTTGAAGCTGGTTTCTGCTGTTGAAATATGTTGTTTAGGACATGATTCTGCACAATATAAGTCCAATTCTGTGTAATCCCATCACAAGTTGAAAAGATATAGCCATTCGTTCAAAAAGAGCTTATTTCACCGAGTTGAAGCATTTTTGATTAGGAGTGGAAATTACATATGACTTTCATTACGCCGGTTCCTGCTGTTGCAATATGTTGTTTGGGACATGATTCTGCGCAATATATGTCAAAATCAGTGTAATCCTATCACAAGTTGAAAAGATATAGCCATTCATTCAAAAAGTGCTTATCTCACCTAGTTGAAACATTTTTGATAAGGAGTGGAAATAACTCATGAATTTCATCAAGCTGGTTTCTCCTGTTGAAATATGTCGTTTAGGATTTTATTCTGCACAATATATGTCAAATTCAGTGTAATCCCATCACAAGTTGAAACGATATAGCCATTCGTTCAAAAAGTGCTTATCTCACCGAGTTGAAGCGTTTTTGATTAGGAGTGGAAATAACTCATGAATTTCATGAAGCTGGTTCCTGCTGTTGCAATATGTTGTTTAGGACATGATTCTGCACAATATATGTCAAATTCAGTGTAATTCTATCACAAGTTGAAAAGATAGAGCCATTCGTGCAAAAAGTGCTCATCTCACGGAGTTGAAGCGTTTCTGATAAGGAGTGGAAATAACATATGACTTTCAGTATGCCGGATCCTGCGTTTGCAATATGTTCTTTAGGACATGATTCTATACAATATATGTCAAATTCAGTGTAATCTTATCACAAATTGAAAAGATATAGCCATTCATTCAAAAAGTGCTTATCTCACCAAGTTGAAGCAATTTTGATAAGGAGTGGAAATAACTCATGAATTTTATCAAGCTGGTTTCTTCTGTTGCAATATGTTGTTTAGGACATGATTCTGCACAATATAAGTCATTTTTAGTGTAATCCCATCGTAAGTTGAAAAGATATATCCATTCGTTCAAAAAGTGCTTCTCTCACCGAGTTGAAGCGTTTTTGATAAGGAGTGGAAATAACTCATGAATTTAATGAAGCTGGTTTCAGCTGTTGAAATATGTTGTTTAGGACATGATTCTGCACAATATATTTCAAATTCAGTGTAATCCTATCACAAGTTGAAAAGATATATGCATTCGTTCAAAAAGTGCTTATCTCACCAAGTTGAAGCATTTTTGATAAGGAGGGGAAATAACTCATGAATTTCATCAAGCTGGTTTCTGCTGTTGAAATATGTTGTTTAGGACATGATTCTGCACAATATATGTCAAATTCAGTGTAATCTTATCACAAATTGAAAAGATATAGCCATTCATTCAAAAAGTGCTTATCTCACCAAGTTGAAGCATTTTTGATAAGGAGTGGAAATAACTCATGAATTTCATCAAGCTGGTTTCTGCTGTTGAAATATGTTGTTTAGGACATGATTCTGCACAATATATGTCAAATTCAGTGTAATCCCATCACAAGTTGAAACGATATAGCCATTCGTTCAAAAAGTGCTTATCTCACTGAGTTGAAGCGTTTTTGATTAGGAGTGGAAATAACTCATGAATTTCATTAAGCTGGTTCCTGCTGTTGCAATATGTTGTTTAGGACATGATTCTGCACAATATATGTCAAATTCAGTGTAATTCTATCACAAGTTGAAAAGATAGAGCCATTCGTGCAAAAAGTGCTCATCTCACCGAGTTGAAGCGTTTCTGATAAGGAGTGGAAATAACTCATGAATTTCATAAAGCTGGTATCTGCTGTTGAAATATGTTGTTTAGGATATGATTCTGCACAATATAATTCAAATTCAGTGTTATCCTGTTACAAGTTGAAAAGATATAGCCATTCGTTCAAAAAGTGCTTATCTCACCGAGTTGAAGCGTTTTTGATAATGAGTGGAAATAACTCATGAATTTCATCAAGCTGGTTTCTTCTGTTGCAATATGTTGTTTAGGACATGATTCTGCACAATATAAGTCATTTTTAGTGTAATCCCATCGTAAGTTGAAAAGATATATCCATTCGTTCAAAAAGTGCTTCTCTCACCGAGTTGAAGCGTTTTTGATAAGGAGTGGAAATAACTCTTTAATTTCATCAAGCTGGTTTCTGCTGTTGATATATGTTATTTAGGACATGATTCTGCACAATATATGTCAAATTCAGTGTAATCCCATCACAAGTTGAAAAAATATAGCCATTCGTTCAAAAAGTGCTTATCTCACCGAGTTGAAGCGTTTTTGATTAGGAGTTGAAATAAATCATGAATTTCATGAAGCTGGTTTCTGCTGTTGAAATATGTTGTTTAGGACATGATTCTGCACAATATAAGTCCAATTCTGTGTAATCCCATCACAAGTTGAAAAGATATAGCCATTCGTTCAAAAAGAGCTTATTTCACCGAGTTGAAGCATTTTTGATTAGGAGTGGAAATTACATATGACTTTCATTACGCCGGTTCCTTCTGTTGCAATATGTTGTTTGGGACATGATTCTGCACAATATATGTCAAAATCAGTGTAATCCTATCACAAGTTGAAAAGATATAGCCATTCATTCAAAAAGTGCTTATCTCACCTAGTTGAAGCATTTTTGATAAGGAGTGGAAATAACTCATGAATTTCATCAAGCTGGTTTCTCCTGTTGAAATATGTCGTTTAGGATTTTATTCTGCACAATATATGTCAAATTCAGTATAATCCAGCCACAAGTTCAAAAGATATTGCCGTTCGTTCAAAAAGGGCTTAACTCTCCGAGTTGAAGCGTTTTTGATACAGAGTGGAAATAACTCATGAATTTCATCAAGCTGGTTTCTGCTTTTGAAATATGTGGTTTAGGACATGATTTTGCTCAATATATGTCAAATTCAGTGTAATCAGGCCAATGGTTCAAAAGATATAGCCATTCGTTCAAAAAGTACTTATCTCACCGAGTTGAAGCGTTTTTGATTAGGATTGGAAATAACTTATGAATTTCATCAAGCTGGTTTCTGCTGTTGAAATATGTTGTTTAGGACATGATTCTGCACTATATAAGTCATATTTAGTGTAATCCCATTACAAGTTGAAAAGATATAGCCATTCGTTGAAAAAGTGCTTATCTCACCGAGTTGAAGCGTTTTTGATTAGGAGTGGAAATTACATATGACTTTCATTACGCCGGTTCCTGCTGTTGCAATATGTTGTTTAGGACATGATTCTGCACAATATATGTCAAATTCAGTGTTATCCTATCACAAGTTGAAAAGATAGAGCCATTCGTTCAAAAAGTGCTTATCTCACCGAGTTGAAGCATTTTTGATAAGGAGTGGAAATAACTTATGACTTTCATGAAGCTGGTTTCTGCTTTTTAAATATGTTGTTTAGGAAATGATTCTGCACAATATATGTCAAATTCAGTGTAATCCCAGCACAGGTTTAAAAGATATAGCCATTCGTTCAAAAAGTGCTCATCTCACCGAGTTGAAGCGTTTTTGATTAGGAGTGGAAATAACTCATGAATTTCATGAAGCTAGTTTCTGCTGTTGAAATATATTGTTTAGGACATGATTCTGCACAATATAAGTCAAATTCAGTGTAATCCCATCGCATGTTAAAAAGATATAGCCATTCGTTCAGAAAGTGCTTATCTCACCCAGTTGAAGCGTTTTTTATAAGGAGTTGAAATAACTCATGAATTTCATGAAGCTGGTTTCTGCTGTTGAAATATGTTGTTTAGGACATGATTCTGCACAATATATGTCAAATTCAGTGTAATCCCATCACAGGTTGAAAAGATATAGACATTCGTTCAAAAAGTGCTTATCTGACCGAGTTGAAGCGTTTTTGATTAGGAGTGGAAATAACTCATGAATTTCATTAAGCTGGTTCCTGCTGTTGCAATATGTTGTTTAGGACATGATTCTGCACAATATATGTCAAATTCAGTGTAATTCTATCACAAGTTGAAAAGATAGAGCCATTCGTTCAAAAAGTGCTTCTCTCACCGAGTTGAAGCGTTTTTGATAAGGAGTGGAAATAACTCTTTAATTTCATCAAGCTGGTTTCTGCTTTTGATATATGTTATTTAGGACATGATTCTGCATAATATATGTCAAATTCAGTGTAATCCCATCACAAGTTGAAAAGATATAGCCATTCGTTCAAAAAGTGCTTATCTCACCGAGTTGAAGGGTTTTTGATTAGGAGTGGAAATAAATCATGAATTTCTTGAAGCTGGTTTCTGCTGTTGAAATATGTTGTTTAGGACATGATTCTGCACAATATAAGTCCAATTCTGTGTAATCCCATCACAAGTTGAAAAGATATAGCCATTCGTTCAAAAAGAGCTTATTTCACCGAGTTGAAGCATTTTTGATTAGGAGTGGAAATTACATATGACTTTCATTACGCCGGTTCCTGCTGTTGCAATATGTTGTTTGGGACATGATTCTGCGCAATATATGTCAAAATCAGTGTAATCCTATCACAAGTTGAAAAGATATAGCCATTCATTCAAAAAGTGCTTATCTCACCTAGTTGAAACATTTTTGATAAGGAGTGGAAATAACTCATGAATTTCATCAAGCTGGTTTCTCCTGTTGAAATATGTCGTTTAGGATTTTATTCTGCACAATATATGTCAAATTCAGTATAATCCAGCCACAAGTTCAAAAGATATTGCCGTTCGTTCAAAAAGGGCTTAACTCTCCGAGTTGAAGCGTTTTTGATACAGAGTGGAAATAACTCATGAATTTCATCAAGCTGGTTTCTGCTTTTGAAGTATGTGGTTTAGGACATGATTTTGCTCAATATATGTCAAATTCAGTGTAATCAGGCCAATGGTTCAAAAGATATAGCCATTCGTTCAAAAAGTACTTATCTCACCGAGTTGAAGCGTTTTTGATTAGGACTGGAAATAACTTATGAATTTCATCAAGCTGGTTTCTGCTGTTGCAATATGTTGTTTAGGACATGATTCTGCACTATATAAGTCATATTTAGTGTAATCCCATTACAAGTTGAAACGATATAGCCATTCGTTGAAAAAGTGCTTATCTCACCGAGTTGAAGCGTTTTTGATTAGGAGTGGAAATTACATATGACTTTCATTACGCCGGTTCCTGCTGTTGCAATATGTTGTTTAGGACATGATTCTGCACAATATATGTCAAATTCAGTGTTATCCTATCACAAGTTGAAAAGATAGAGCCATTCGTTCAAAAAGTGCTTATCTCACCGAGTTGAAGCGTTTTTGATTAGGAGTGGAAATAACTCATGAATTTCATGAAGCTAGTTTCTGCTGTTGAAATATATTGTTTAGGACATGATTCTGCAAAATATAAGTCAAATTCAGTGTAATCCCATCGCATGTTAAAAAGATATAGCCATTCGTTCAGAAAGTGCTTATCTCACCCAGTTGAAGCGTTTTTTATAAGGAGTTGAAATAACTCATGAATTTCATGAAGCTGGTTTCTGCTGTTGAAATATGTTGTTTAGGACATGATTCTGCACAATATATGTCAAATTCAGTGTAATCCCATCACAGGTTGAAAAGATATAGACATTCGTTCAAAAAGTGCTTATCTGACCGAGTTGAAGCGTTTTTGATTAGGAGTGGAAATAACTCATGAATTTCATTAAGCTGGTTCCTGCTGTTGCAATATGTTGTTTAGGACATGATTCTGCACAATATATGTCAAATTCAGTGTAATTCTATCACAAGTTGAAAAGATAGAGCCATTCGTGCAAAAAGTGCTCATCTCACCGAGTTGAAGCGTTTCTGATAAGGAGTGGAAATAACTCATGAATTTCATAAAGCTGGTATCTGCTGTTGAAATATGTTGTTTAGGATATGATTCTGCACAATATAATTCAAATTCAGTGTTATCCTGTTACAAGTTGAAAAGATATAGCCATCCGTTCAAAAAGTGCTTATCTCACCGAGTTGAAGCGTTTTTTATAAGGAGTGGAAATAACTCATGAATTTCATCAAGCTGGTTTCTTCTGTTGCAATATGTTGTTTAGGACATGATTCTGCACAATATAAGTCATTTTTAGTGTAATCTCATCGTAAGTTGAAAAGATATATCCATTCGTTCAAAAAGTGCTTCTCTCACCGAGTTGAAGCGTTTTTGATAAGGAGTGGAAATAACTCATGAATTTAATGAAGCTGGTTTCAGCTGTTGAAATATGTTGTTTAGGACATGATTCTGGACAATATATTTCAAATTCAGTGGAATCCTATCACAAGTTGAAAAGATATATGCATTCGTTCAAAAAGTGCTTATCTCACCGAGTTGAAGCGTTTTTGATAATGAGTGGAAATAACTCATGAATTTCATCAAGCTGGTTTCTGCTGTTGCAATATGTTGTTTAGGACATGATTCTGCACAATTTAAGTCATTTTTAGTGTAATCCCATCACAAGTTGAAAAGATATATCCATTCGTTGAAAAAGTGCTTATCTCACCGAGTTGAAGCGTTTTTGATAAGGAGTGGAAATAACTCTTTAATTTCATCAAGCTGGTTTCTGCTGTTGAAATATGTTATTTAGGACATGATTCTGCACAATATATGTCAAATTCAGTGTAATCCCATCACAAGTTGAAAAGATATAGCCATTCGTTCAAAAAGTGCTTATCTCACCCAGTTGAAGCGTTTTTTATAAGGAGTTGAAATAACTCATGAATTTCATGAAGCTGGTTTCTGCTGTTGAAATATGTTGTTTAGGACATGATTCTGCACAATATATGTCAAATTCAGTGTAATCCTATCACAAGTTGAAAAGATATAGCCATTCATTCAAAAAGTGCTTATCTCACCGAGCTGAAGCATTTTTGATAAGGAGTGGAAATAACTCATGAATTTCATCAAGCTGGTTTCTGCTATTGCAATATGTTGTTTAGGACATGATTCTGCACTATATATGTCAAATTCAGTGTAATCCCATCACAAGTTGAAAAGATATAGCCATTCGTTCAAAAAGTGCTTATCTCACCGAGTTGAAAGCGTTTTTGATAAGGAGTGGAAATAACTCATGAATTTCATTAAGCTGGTTCCTGCTGTTGCAATATGTTGTTTAGGACATGATTCTGCACAATATATGTCAAATTCAGTGTAATTCTATCACAAGTTGAAAAGATAGAGCCATTCGTGCAAAAAGTGCTCATCTCACCGAGTTGAAGCGTTTCTGATAAGGAGTGGAAATAACTCATGAATTTCATAAAGCTGGTATCTGCTGTTGCAATATGTTGTTTAGGACATGATTCTGCACAATATATGTCAAATTCAGTGTTATCCTATCACAAGTTGAAAAGATAGAGCCATTCGTTCAAAAAGTGCTTATCTCACCGAGTTGAAGCATTTTTGATAAGGAGTGGAAATAACTTATGACTTTCATGAAGCTGGTTTCTGCTTTTTAAATATGTTGTTTAGGAAATGATTCTGCAAAATATATGTCAAATTCAGTGTAATCCCAGCACAGGTTTAAAAGATATAGCCATTCGTTCAAAAAGTGCTTATCTCACCGAGTTGAAGCGTTTTTGATTAGGAGTGGAAATAACTCATGAATTTCATGAAGCTAGTTTCTGCTGTTGAAATATATTGTTTAGGACATGATTCTGCACAATATAAGTCAAATTCAGTGTAATCCCATCGCATGTTAAAAAGATATAGCCATTCGTTCAGAAAGTGCTTATCTCACCCAGTTGAAGCGTTTTTTATAAGGAGTGGAAATAACTCATGAATTTAATGAAGCTGGTTTCAGCTGTTGAAATATGTTGTTTAGGACATGATTCTGGACAATATATTTCAAATTCAGTGGAATCCTATCACAAGTTGAAAAGATATATGCATTCGTTCAAAAAGTGCTTATCTCACCGAGTTGAAGCGTTTTTGATAATGAGTGGAAATAACTCATGAATTTCATCAAGCTGGTTTCTGCTGTTGCAATATGTTGTTTAGGACATGATTCTGCACAATTTAAGTCATTTTTAGTGTAATCCCATCACAAGTTGAAAAGATATATCCATTCGTTGAAAAAGTGCTTATCTCACCGAGTTGAAGCGTTTTTGATAAGGAGTGGAAATAACTCTTTAATTTCATCAAGCTGGTTTCTGCTGTTGAAATATGTTATTTAGGACATGATTCTGCACAATATATGTCAAATTCAGTGTAATCCCATCACAAGTTGAAAAGATATAGCCATTCGTTCAAAAAGTGCTTATCTCACCGAGTTGAAGCGTTTTTGATTAGGAGTGGAAATAAATCATGAATTTCATGAAGCTGGTTTCTGCTGTTGAAATATGTTGTTTAGGACATGATTCTGCACAATATAAGTCCAATTCTGTGTAATCCCATCACAAGTTGAAAAGATATAGCCATTCGTTCAAAAAGAGCTTATTTCACCGAGTTGAAGCATTTTTGATTAGGAGTGGAAATTACATATGACTTTCATTACGCCGGTTCCTGCTGTTGCAATATGTTGTTTGGGACATGATTCTGCACAATATATGTCAAAATCAGTGTAATCCTATCACAAGTTGAAAAGATATAGCCATTCATTCAAAAAGTGCTTATCTCACCTAGTTGAAGCATTTTTGATAAGGAGTGGAAATAACTCATGAATTTCATCAAGCTGGTTTCTCCTGTTGAAATATGTCGTTTAGGATTTTATTCTGCACAATATATGTCAAATTCAGTATAATCCAGCCACAAGTTCAAAAGATATTGCCGTTCGTTCAAAAAGGGCTTAACTCTCCGAGTTGAAGCGTTTTTGATACAGAGTGGAAATAACTCATGAATTTCATCAAGCTGGTTTCTGCTTTTGAAATATGTGGTTTAGGACATGATTTTGCTCAATATATGTCAAATTCAGTGTAATCAGGCCAATGGTTCAAAAGATATAGCCATTCGTTCAAAAAGTACTTATCTCACCGAGTTGAAGCGTTTTTGATTAGGATTGGAAATAACTTATGAATTTCATCAAGCTGGTTTCTGCTGTTGCAATATGTTGTTTAGGACATGATTCTGCACTATATAAGTCATATTTAGTGTAATCCCATTACAAGTTGAAAAGATATAGCCATTCGTTGAAAAAGTGCTTATCTCACCGAGTTGAAGCGTTTTTGATTAGGAGTGGAAATTACATATGACTTTCATTACGTCGGTTCCTGCTGTTGCAATATGTTGTTTAGGACATGATTCTGCACAATATATGTCAAATTCAGTGTTATCCTATCACAAGTTGAAAAGATAGAGCCATTCGTTCAAAAAGTGCTTATCTCACCGAGTTGAAGCATTTTTGATAAGGAGTGGAAATAACTTATGACTTTCATGAAGCTGGTTTCTGCTTTTTAAATATGTTGTTTAGGAAATGATTCTGCACAATATATGTCAAATTCAGTGTAATCCCAGCACAGGTTTAAAAGATATAGCCATTCGTTCAAAAAGTGCTTATCTCACCGAGTTGAAGCGTTTTTGATTAGGAGTGGAAATAACTCATGAATTTCATGAAGCTAGTTTCTGCTGTTGAAATATATTGTTTAGGACATGATTCTGCACAATATAAGTCAAATTCAGTGTAATCCCATCGCATGTTAAAAAGATATAGCCATTCGTTCAGAAAGTGCTTATCTCACCCAGTTGAAGCGTTTTTTATAAGGAGTTGAAATAACTCATGAATTTCATGAAGCTGGTTTCTGCTGTTGAAATATATTGTTTAGGACATGATTCTGCAAAATATATGTCAAATTCAGTGTAATCCTATCACAAGTTGAAAAGATATAGCCATTCATTCAAAAAGTGCTTATCTCACCGAGCTGAAGCATTTTTGATAAGGAGTGGAAATAACTCATGAATTTCATCAAGCTGGTTTCTGCTATTGCAATATGTTGTTTAGGACATGATTCTGCACTATATATGTCAAATTCAGTGTAATCCCATCACAAGTTGAAAAGATATAGCCATTCGTTCAAAAAGTGCTTATCTCACCGAGTTGAAAGCGTTTTTGATAAGGAGTGGAAATAACTCATGAATTTCATTAAGCTGGTTCCTGCTGTTGCAATATGTTGTTTAGGACATGATTCTGCACAATATATGTCAAATTCAGTGTAATTCTATCACAAGTTGAAAAGATAGAGCCATTCGTGCAAAAAGTGCTCATCTCACCGAGTTGAAGCGTTTCTGATAAGGAGTGGAAATAACTCATGAATTTCATAAAGCTGGTATCTGCTGTTGCAATATGTTGTTTAGGACATGATTCTGCACAATATATGTCAAATTCAGTGTTATCATATCACAAGTTGAAAAGATAGAGCCATTCGTTCAAAAAGTGCTTATCTCACCGAGTTGAAGCATTTTTGATAAGGAGTGGAAATAACTTATGACTTTCATGAAGCTGGTTTCTGCTTTTTAAATATGTTGTTTAGGAAATGATTCTGCAAAATATATGTCAAATTCAGTGTAATCCCAGCACAGGTTTAAAAGATATAGCCATTCGTTCAAAAAGTGCTTATCTCACCGAGTTGAAGCGTTTTTGATTAGGAGTGGAAATAACTCATGAATTTCATGAAGCTAGTTTCTGCTGTTGAAATATATTGTTTAGGACATGATTCTGCACAATATAAGTCAAATTCAGTGTAATCCCATCGCATGTTAAAAAGATATAGCCATTCGTTCAGAAAGTGCTTATCTCACCCAGTTGAAGCGTTTTTTATAAGGAGTTGAAATAACTCATGAATTTCATGAAGCTGGTTTCTGCTGTTGAAATATGTTGTTTAGTACATGATTCTGCAAAATATATGTCAAATTCAGTGTAATCCTATCACAAGTTGAAAAGATATAGCCATTCATTCAAAAAGTGCTTATCTCACCGAGCTGAAGCATTTTTGATAAGGAGTGGAAATAACTCATGAATTTCATCAAGCTGGTTTCTGCTATTGCAATATGTTGTTTAGGACATGATTCTGCACTATATAAGTCAAATTCAGTGTAATCCTATCACAAGTTGAAAAAATATAGCCATTCGTTCAAAAAGTGCTTATCTCACCGAGTTGAAGCGTTTTTTATAAGGAGTGGAAATAACTCATGAATTTCATCAAGCTGGTTTCTGCTGTTGAAATATGTTGTTTAGGACATGATTCTGCACAACATAAGTCATTTTTAGTGTAATCCCATCACAAGTTGAAATGATATATCCATTCGTTCAAAAAGTGCTTATCTCACCGAGTTGAAGCGTTTTTTATAAGGAGTTGAAATAACTCATGAATTTAATGAAGCTGGTTTCTGCTGTTGCAATATGTTGTTTAGGACATGATTCTGCACAATATAAGTCATATTTAGTGTAATCCCATTACAAATTGAAAAGATATAGCCATTCGTTGAAAAAGTGCTTATCTCACCGAGTTGAAGCGTTTTTGATTAGGAGTGGAAATCACTTATGACTTTCATTAATGTGGTTCCTACTGTTGCAATATGTTGTTTAGGACATGATTCTGCACAATATATGTCAAATTCAGTGTTATCCAATCACAAGTTGAAAAGATAGAGCCATTCGTTCAAAAAGTGCTTATCTCACCGAGTTGAAGCATTTTTGATAAGGAGTGGAAATAACTTATGACTTTCATGAAGCTGGTTTCTGCTTTTTAAATATGTTGTTTAGGAAATGATTCTGCACAATATATGTCAAATTCAGTGTAATCCCAGCACAGGTTTAAAAGATATAGCCATTCGTTCAAAAAGTGCTTATCTCACCGAGTTGAAGCGTTTTTGATTAGGAGTGGAAATAACTCATGAATTTCATGAAGCTAGTTTCTGCTGTTGAAATATATTGTTTAGGACATGATTCTGCACAATATAAGTCAAATTCAGTGTAATCCCATCGCATGTTAAAAAGATATAGCCATTCGTTCAGAAAGTGCTTATCTCACCCAGTTGAAGCGTTTTTTATAAGGAGTTGAAATAACTCATGAATTTCATGAAGCTGGTTTCTGCTGTTGAAATATGTTGTTTAGGACATGATTCTGCACAATATATGTCAAATTCAGTGTAATTCTATCACAAGTTGAAAAGATAGAGCCATTCGTGCAAAAAGTGCTCATCTCACCGAGTTGAAGCGTTTCTGATAAGGAGTGGAAATAACTCATGAATTTCATAAAGCTGGTATCTGCTGTTGCAATATGTTGTTTAGGACATGATTCTGCACAATATATGTCAAATTCAGTGTTATCCTATCACAAGTTGAAAAGATAGAGCCATTCGTTCAAAAAGTGCTTCTCTCACCGAGTTGAAGCATTTTTGATAAGGAGTGGAAATAACTTATGACTTTCATGAAGCTGGTTTCTGCTTTTTAAATATGTTGTTTAGGAAATGATTCTGCACAATATATGTCAAATTCAGTGTAATCCCAGCACAGGTTTAAAAGATATAGCCATTCGTTCAAAAAGTGCTTATCTCACCGAGTTGAAGCGTTTTTGATTAGGAGTGGAAATAACTCATGAATTTCATGAAGCTAGTTTCTGCTGTTGAAATATATTGTTTAGGACATGATTCTGCACAATATAAGTCAAATTCAGTGTAATCCCATCGCATGTTAAAAAGATATAGCCATTCGTTCAGAAAGTGCTTATCTCACCCAGTTGAAGCGTTTTTTATAAGGAGTTGAAATAACTCATGAATTTCATGAAGCTGGTTTCTGCTGTTGAAATATGTTGTTTAGTACATGATTCTGCAAAATATATGTCAAATTCAGTGTAATCCTATCACAAGTTGAAAAGATATAGCCATTCATTCAAAAAGTGCTTATCTCACCGAGCTGAAGCATTTTTGATGAGGAGTGGAAATAACTCATGAATTTCATCAAGCTGGTTTCTGCTATTGCAATATGTTGTTTAGGACATGATTCTGCACTATATAAGTCAAATTCAGTGTAATCCTATCACAAGTTGAAAAAATATAGCCATTCGTTCAAAAAGTGCTTATCTCACCGAGTTGAAGCGTTTTTTATAAGGAGTGGAAATAACTCATGAATTTCATCAAGCTGGTTTCTGCTGTTGAAATATGTTGTTTAGGACATGATTCTGCACAACATAAGTCATTTTTAGTGTAATCCCATCACAAGTTGAAAAGATATATCCATTCGTTCAAAAAGTGCTTATCTCACCGAGTTGAAGCGTTTTTTATAAGGAGTTGAAATAACTCATGAATTTAATGAAGCTGGTTTCTGCTGTTGCAATATGTTGTTTAGGACATGATTCTGCACAGTATAAGTCATATTTAGTGTAATCCCATTACAAATTGAAAAGATATAGCCATTCGTTGAAAAAGTGCTTATCTCACCGAGTTGAAGCGTTTTTGATTAGGAGTGGAAATCACTTTTGACTTTCATTAATGTGGTTCCTACTGTTGCAATATGTTGTTTAGGACATGATTCTGCACAATATATGTCAAATTCAGTGTAATCCTATCACAGGGTTGAAAAGATATAGCCATTCGTTCAAAAAGTGCTTATCTCACCGAGTTGAAGCATTTTTGATAGGAGTGGAAATAAGTTATGACTTTCATTCAGCTGGTTTCTGCTGTTTAAATATGTTGTTTAGGAAATGATTCTGCACAATATATGTCAAATTCAGTGTAATCCCAGCACAGGTTTAAAAGATATAGCCATTCGTTCAAAAAGTGCTTATCTCACCGAGTTGAAGCGTTTTTGATTTGGAGTGGAAATAACTCATGAATTTCATGAAGCTAGTTTCTGCTGTTGAAATATATTGTTTAGGACATGATTCTTTACAATATAAGTCAAATTCAGTGTAATCCCATCGCATGTTAAAAAGATATAGCCATTCGTTCAGAAAGTGCTTATCTCACCCAGTTGAAGCGTTTTTTATAAGGAGTTGAAATAACTCATGAATTTAATGAAGCTGGTTTCTGCTGTTGAAATATGTTGTTTAGGACATGATTCTGCACTTTATATGTCAAATTCAGTGTAATCCAATCACAAGTTGAAAAGATATAGCCATTCTTTCAAAAAGTGCTTATCTCACCGAGTTGAAAGCGTTTTTGATAAGGAGTGGAAATAACTCATGAATTTCATCAAGCTGGTTTCTGCTGTTGCAATAGTTTGTTTAGGACATGATTCTGCACAATATAAGTCATATTTAGTGTAATCCCATTACAAATTGAAAAGATATGGCCATTCGTTGAAAAAGTGCTTATCTCACCGAGTTGAAGCGTTTTTGATTAGGAGTGGAAATCACTTATGACTTTCATTAATCTGGTTCCTACTGTTGCAATATGTTGTTTAGGACATGATTCTGCACAATATATGTCAAATTCAGTGTTATCCTATCACAGGGTTGAAAAGATATAGCCATTCGTTCAAAAAGTGCTTATCTCACCGAGTTGAAGCATTTTTGATAAGGAGTGGAAATAACTTATGACTTTCATTCAGCTGGTTTCTGCTGTTGAAATATGTTGTTTAGGAAATGATTCTGCACAATATATGTCAAATTCAGTGTAATCCCATCACAAGTTGAAAAGATATAGCCATTCGTTGAAAAAGTTCTTATCTCACCGAGTTGAAGAGTTTTTGATTAGGAGTGGAAATCACTTATGACTTTCATTAATCTGGTTCCTGCTGTTGCAATATGTTGTTTAGGACATGATTCTGCACAATATATGTCAAATTTAGTGTTATCCTATCACAGGGTTGAAAAGATATAGCCATTCGTTCAAAAAGTGCTTATCTCACCAAGTTGAAGCATTTTTGATTAGGAGTGGAAATAACATATGACTTTCAATGCGCCGGTTCCTGCTGTTGCAATATGTCGTTTAGGACATGATTCTGCACAATATATGTCAAATTCAGTGTTATCCTATCACAAGTTGAAAAGATATAGCCATTCATTCAAAAAGTGCTTATCTCACCAAGTTGAAGCATTTTTGATAAGGAGTGGAAATAACTCATGAATTTCATCAAGCTGGTTTCTGCTATTGCAATATGTTGTTTAGGACATGATTCTGCACTATATAAGTCAAATTCAGTGTAATCCTATCACAAGTTGAAAAAATATAGCCATTCGTTCAAAAAGTGCTTATCTCACCGAGTTGAAGCGTTTTTTATAAGGAGTGGAAATAACTCATGAATTTCATCAAGCTGGTTTCTGCTGTTGAAATATGTTGTTTAGGACATGATTCTGCACAACATAAGTCATTTTTAGTGTAATCCCATCACAAGTTGAAAAGATATATCCATTCGTTCAAAAAGTGCTTATCTCACCGAGTTGAAGCGTTTTTTATAAGGAGTTGAAATAACTCATGAATTTAATGAAGCTGGTTTCTGCTGTTGAAATATGTTGTTTAGGACATGATTCTGCACAATATATGTCAAATTCAGTGTAATCCAATCACAAGTTGAAAAGATATAGCCTTTCTTTCAAAAAGTGCTTATCTCACCGAGTTGAAAGCGTTTTTGATAAGGAGTGGAAATAACTCATGAATTTCATCAAGCTGGTTTCTGCTGTTGCAATATGTTGTTTAGGACATGATTCTGCACAATATAAGTCATATTTAGTGTAATCCCATTACAAATTGAAAAGATATAGCCATTCGTTGAAAAAGTGCTTATCTCACCGAGTTGAAGCGTTTTTGATTAGGAGTGGAAATCACTTATGACTTTCATTAATCTGGTTCCTACTGTTGCAATATGTTGTTTAGGACATGATTCTGCACAATATATGTCAAATTCAGTGTAATCCTATCACAGGGTTGAAAAGATATAGCCATTCGTTCAAAAAGTGCTTATCTCACCGAGTTGAAGCATTTTTGATAGGAGTGGAAATAACTTATGACTTTCATTCAGCTGGTTTCTGCTGTTTAAATATGTTGTTTAGGAAATGATTCTGCACAATATATGTCAAATTCAGTGTAATCCCAGCACAGGTTTAAAAGATATAGCCATTCGTTCAAAAAGTGCTTATATCACCGAGTTGAAGCGTTTTTGATTAGGAGTGGAAATAACTCATGAATTTCATGAAGCTAGTTTCTGCTGTTGAAATATATTGTTTAGGACATGATTCTGCACAATATAAGTCAAATTCAGTGTAATCCCATCGCATGTTTAAAAGATATAGCCATTCGTTCAGAAAGTGCTTATCTCACCCAGTTGAAGCGTTTTTTATAAGGAGTTGAAATAACTCATGAATTTAATGAAGCTGGTTTCTGCTGTTGAAATATGTTGTTTAGGACATGATTCTGCACAACATAAGTCATTTTTAGTGTAATCCTATCACAAGTTGAAAAGCTAGAGCCATTCGTTCAAAAAGTGCTTATCTCACGGAGTTGAAGCGTTTTTGATTAGGAGTGGAAATCACTTATGACTTTCATTAATCTGGTTCCTGCTGTTGCAATATGTTGTTTAGGACATGATTCTGCACAATATATGTCAAATTTAGTGTTATCCTATCACAGGGTTGAAAAGATATAGCCATTCGTTCAAAAAGTGCTTATCTCACCAAGTTGAAGCATTTTTGATTAGGAGTGGAAATAACATATTACGTTCAATGCGCCGGTTCCTGCTGTTGCAATATGTCGTTTAGGACATGATTCTGCACAATGTATGTCAAATTCAGTGTTATCCTATCACAAGTTGAAAAGATATAGCCATTCATTCAAAAAGTGCTTATCTCACCAAGTTGAAGCATTTTTGATAAGGAGTGGAAATAACTCATGAATTTCATCAAGCTGGTTTCTGCTATTGCAATATGTTGTTTAGGATATGATTCTGCACTATATAAGTCAAATTCAGTGTAATCCTATCACAAGTTGAAAAAATATAGCCATTCGTTCAAAAAGTGCTTATCTCACCGAGTTGAAGTGTTTTTTATAAGGAGTGGAAATAACTCATGAATTTCATCAAGCTGGTTTCTGCTGTTGAAATATGTTGTTTAGGACATGATTCTGCACAACATAAGTCATTTTTAGTGTAATCCCATCACAAGTTGAAAAGATATATCCATTCGTTCAAAAAGTGCTTATCTCACCGAGTTGAAGCATTTTTTATAAGGAGTGGAAATAACTCATGAATTTAATGAAGCTGATTTCAGCTGTTGAAATATGTTGTATAGGACATGATTCTGCACAATATATTTCAAATTCAGTGTAATCCTATCACAAGTTTAAAAAATATAGCCATTCGTTCAAAAAGTGCTTATCTCACCGAGTTGAAGCGTTTTTTATAAGGAGTGGAAATAACTCATTAATTTCATCAAGCTGGTTTCTGCTGTTGCAATATGTTGTTGAGGACATGATTCTGCACAATATATGTCAAATTCAGTATAATCCCATCACAAGTTGAAAAGATATAGCCATTCGTTCAAAAAGTGCTTATCTCACCGAGTTGAAGCATTTTTTATAAGGAGTGGAAATAACTCATGAATTTAATGAAGCTGGTTTCAGCTGTTGAAATATGTTGTATAGGACATGATTCTGCACAATATATTTCAAATTCAGTGTAATCCTATCACAAGTTGAAAAAATATAGCCATTCGTTCAAAAAGTGCTTATCTCACCGAGTTGAAGCGTTTTTGATAATGAGTGGAAATAACTCATGAATTTCATCAAGCTGGTTTCTGCTGTTGCATTATGTTGTTTAGGACATGATTCTGCACAATTTAAGTCATTTTTAGTGTAATCCCATCACAAGTTGAAAAGATATATCCATTCGTTCATAAAGTGTTTATCTCACCGAGTTGAAGCGTTTTTGATAAGGAGTGGAAATAACTCTTTAATTTCATCAAGCTGGTTTCTGCTGTTGCAATATGTTGTTTAGGACATGATTCTGCACAATATATGTCAAATTCAGTGTAATCCCATCACAAGTTGAAAAGATATAGCCATTCGTTCAAAAAGTGCTTATCTCACCGAGTTGAAGCGTTTTTGATTAGGAGTGGAAATAACTCATGAATTTCATCAAGCTGGTTTCTGCTTTAGAAATATGTTGTTTAGGACATGATTCTGCACAATATATGTCAAATTCAGTGTAATCCCATCACAAGTTGAAAAGATATAACCATTCGTTCAAAAAGTGCTTATCTCACCCAGTTGAAGCGTTTTTTATAAGGAGTGGAAATAACTCATGAATTTAATGAAGCTGGTTTCTGCTGTTGAAATATGTTGTTTAGGACATGATTCTGCACAATATAAGTCAAATTCAGTGTAATCCAATCACAGGTTAAAAAGATATAACCATACGTTCAAAAAGTGCTTATCTCACCGAGTTGAAGCGTTTTTGATTAGGAGTGGAAATAACTCTTTAATTTCATCAAGCTGGTTTCTGCTGTTGCAATAAGTTGTTTAGGACATGATTCTGCACAATATATGTCAAATTCAGTGTAATCCCATCACAAGTTGAAAAGATATAGCCATTAGTTCAAAAAGTGCTTATCTCACCGAGTTGAAGCGTTTTTGATTAGGAGTGGAAATAACTCATGAATTTCATCAAGCTGGTTTCTGTTTTAGAAATATGTTGTTTAGGACATGATTCTACACAATATATGTCAAATTCAGTGTAATCCCATCACAAGTTGAAAAGATATAACCATTCGTTCAAAAAGTGCTTATCTCACCCAGTTGAAGCGTTTTTTATAAGGAGTGGAAATAACTCATGAATTTAATGAAGCTGGTTTCTGCTGTTGAAATATGTTGTTTAGGACATGATTCTGCACAATATATGTCAAATTCAGTGTAATCCCATCACAAGTTGAAAAGATATAACCATTCGTTCAAAAAGTGCTTATCTCACCCAGTTGAAGCGTTTTTTATAAGGAGTTGAAATAACTCATGAATTTAATGAAGCTGGTTTCTGCTGTTGAAATATGTTGTTTAGGACATGATTCTGCACATTATAAGTCAAATTCTGTGTAATCCCATCACATGTTGAAAAGATATAGCCATTCATTCAAAAAGTGCTTATCTCACCAAGTTGAAGCATTTTTGATAAGGAGTGGAAATAACTCATGAATTTCATCAAGCTGGTTTCTGCTGTTGCAATATGTTGTTTAGGACATGATTCTGCACAATATATGTCAAATTCAGTGTAATCCCATCACAAGTTGAAAAGATATAGCCATTCGTTGAAAAAGTGCTTATCTCACCGAGTTGAAGCGTTTTTGATTCGGAGTGGAAATAACTCATGAATTTCATTAAGCTGGTTTCTGCTGTTGAAATATGTTGTTCAGGACATGATTCTGCACAATATATGTCAAATTGAGTGTAATCCTATCACAAGTTGAAAAGATATAACCATTCGTTCAAAAAGTGCTTATCTCACCGAGTTGAAGCGTTTTTGATAAGGAGTGGAAATAAGTCAAGAATTTCATCAAGCTGGTTTCTGCTGATGCAATAGGTTGTTAAGGACATGATTCTACACAATATAAGTCATTTTTAGTGTAATCCCATCGTAAGTTGAAAAGATATATCCATTCGTTCAAAAAGTGCTTCTCTCACCGAGTTGAAGCGTTTTTGATAAGGAGTAGAAATAACTCATTAATTTCATCAAGCTGGTTTCTGCTGTTGCAATATGTTGTTGAGGACATGATTCTGCACAATATATGTCAAATTCAGTATAATCCCATCACAAGTTGAAAAGATATAGCCATTTGTTCAAAAAGTGCTTATCTCACCGAGTTGAAGCATTTTTTATAAGGAGTGGAAATAACTCATGAATTTAATGAAGCTGATTTCAGCTGTTGAAATATGTTGTATAGGACATGATTCTGCACAATATATTTCAAATTCAGTGTAATCCTATCACAAGTTTAAAAAATATAGCTATTCGTTCAAAAAGTGCTTATCTCACCGAGTTGAAGCGTTTTTTATAAGGAGTGGAAATAACTCATTAATTTCATCAAGCTGGTTTCTGCTGTTGCAATATGTTGTTGAGGACATGATTCTGCACAATATATGTCAAATTCAGTATAATCCCATCACAAGTTGAAAAGATATAGCCATTCGTTCAAAAAGTGCTTATCTCACCGAGTTGAAGCATTTTTTATAAGGAGTGGAAATAACTCATGAATTTAATGAAGCTGGTTTCAGCTGTTGAAATATGTTGTATAGGACATGATTCTGCACAATATATTTCAAATTCAGTGTAATCCTATCACAAGTTGAAAAAATATAGCCATTCGTTCAAAAAGTGCTTATCTCACCGAGTTGAAGCGTTTTTGATAATGAGTGGAAATAACTCATGAATTTCATCAAGCTGGTTTCTGCTGTTGCAATATGTTGTTTAGGACATGATTCTGCACAATTTAAGTCATTTTTAGTGTAATCCCATCACAAGTTGAAAAGATATATCCATTCGTTCATAAAGTGTTTATCTCACCGAGTTGAAGCGTTTTTGATAAGGAGTGGAAATAACTCTTTAATTTCATCAAGCTGGTTTCTGCTGTTGCAATATGTTGTTTAGGACATGATTCTGCACAATATATGTCAAATTCAGTGTAATCCCATCACAAGTTGAAAAGATATAGCCATTCGTTCAAAAAGTGCTTATCTCACCGAGTTGAAGCGTTTTTGATTAGGAGTGGAAATAACTCATGAATTTAATGAAGCTGGTTTCTGCTGTTGAAATATGTTGTTTAGGACATGATTCTGCACATTATAAGTCAAATTCTGTGTAATCCCATCACAAGTTGAAAAGATATAGCCATTCATTCAAAAAGTGCTTATCTCACCAAGTTGAAGCATTTTTGATAAGGAGTGGAAATAACTCATGAATTTCATCAAGCTGGTTTCTGCTGTTGCAATATGTTGTTTAGGACATGATTCTGCACAATATATGTCAAATTCAGTGTAATCCCATCACAAGTTGAAAAGATATAGCCATTCGTTGAAAAAGTGCTTATCTCACCGAGTTGAAGCGTTTTTGATTAGGAGTGGAAATAACTCATGAATTTCATTAAGCTGGTTTCTGCTGTTGAAATATGTTGTTCAGGACATGATTCTGCACAATATATGTCAAATTGAGTGTAATCCTATCACAAGTTGAAAAGATATAACCATTCGTTCAAAAAGTGCTTATCTCAACGAGTTGAAGCGTTTTTGATTAGGAGTGGAAATAACTTATGACTTTCATCAAGCTGGTTTCAGCTGTTGCAATATGTTGTTAAGGACATGATTCTGCACAATATATGTCAAATTCAGTGTAATCCTATTACAAGTTGAAAAGATATAGCCATTCGTTCAAAAAGTGCTTCTCACCGAGTTGAAGCGTTTTTGATAAGGAGTGGAAATAACTCATGAATTTCATCAAGCTGGTTTCTGCTGTTGAAATATGTTGTTTAGGACATGATTCTGCACAATATAAGTCAAATTCAGTGTAATCCAATCACAGGTTGAAAAGATATAACCATACGTTCAAAAAGTGCTTATCTCACCGAGTTGAAGCGTTTTTGATTAGGAGTGGAAATAACTCGAGAATTTCATTCAGCTGGTTTCTGCTGTTGAAATATGTTGTTTAGGACATGATTCTGCACAATATATGTCAAATTCAGTGTAATCCCATCACAAGTTGAAAAGATATAACCATTCGTTCAAAAAGTGCTTATCTCACCCAGTTGAAGCGTTTTTTATAAGGAGTTGAAATAACTCATGAATTTAATGAAGCTGGTTTCTGCTGTTGAAATATGTTGTTTAGGACATGATTCTGCACAATATAAGTCAAATTCTGTGTAATCCCATCACAAGTTGAAAAGATATAGCCATTCGTTCAAAAAGAGCTTATCTCACCAAGTTGAAGCATTTTTGATAAGGAGTGGAAATAACTCATGAATTTCATCAAGCTGGTTTCTGCTGTTGCAATATGTTGTTTAGGACATGATTCTGCACAATATATGTCAAATTCAGTGTAATCCCATCACAAGTTGAAAAGATATAGCCATTCGTTGAAAAAGTGCTTATCTCACCGAGTTGAAGCGTTTTTGATTAGGAGTGGAAATACCTCATGAATTTCATTAAGCTGGTTTCTGCTGTTGAAATATGTTGTTCAGGACATGATTCTGCACAATATATGTCAAATTGAGTGTAATCCTATCACAAGTTGAAAAGATATAACCATTCGTTCAAAAAGTGCTTATCTCACCGAGTTGAAGCGTTTTTGATTAGGAGTGGAAATAACTTATGACTTTCATCAAGCTGGTTTCAGCTGTTGCATAATGTTGTTAAGGACATGATTCTGCACAATATATGTCAAATTCAGTGTAATCCTATTACAAGTTGAAAAGATATAGCCATTCGTTCAAAAAGTGCTTTTCTCACCGAGTTGAAGCGTTTTTGATAAGGAGTGGAAATAACTCATGAATTTCATCAAGCTGGTTTCTGCTGTTGCAATATGTTGTTTAGGACATGATTCTGCACAATATAAGTCATATTTAGTGTAATCCCATTACAAGTTGAAAAGATATAGCCATTCGTTGAAAAAGTGCTTATCTCACCGAGTTGAAGCGTTTTTGATGAGGAGTGGAAATAACTTATGACTTTCATTAAGCTGCTTCCTGCTGTTGCAATATGTTGTTTAGGACATGATTCTGCACAATATATGTCAAATTCAGTGTTATCCTATCACAAGTTGAAAAAATAGAGCCATTCGTGCAAAAAGTGCTTATCTCACCGAGTTGAAGCATTTTTGATAAGGAGTGGAAATAACTTATGACTTTCATGAAGCTGGTTTCTGCTGTTTAAATATGTTGTTTAGGAAATGATTCTGCACAATATATGTCAATTTCAGTGTAATCCCATCACAGGTTTAAAAGATATAGCCATTCGTTCAAAAAGTGCTTATCTCACCCAGTTGAAGCGTTTTTTATAAGGAGTTGAAATAACTCATGAATTTAATGAAGCCGGTTTCTGCTGTTGAAATATGTTGTTTAGGACATGATTCTGCACAATATAAGTCAAATTCTGTGTAATCCCATCACAAGTTGAAAAGATATAGCCATTCGTTCAAAAAGAGCTTATTTCACCGAGTTGAAGCATTTTTGATTAGGAGTGGAAATTACATATGACTTTCATTACGCCGGTTCCTGCTGTTGCAATATGTTGATTGGGACATGATTCTGCACAATATATGTCAAATTCAGTGTAATCCTATCACAAGTTGAAAAGATATAACCATTCGTTCAAAAAGTGCTTATCTCACCGAGTTGAAGCGTTTTTGATTAGGAGTGGAAATAACTCATGAATTTCATTAAGCTGGTTTCTGCTGTTGAAATATGTTGTTCAGGACATGATTCTGCACAATATATGTCAAATTGAGTGTAATCCTATCACAAGTTGAAAAGATATAACCATTCGTTCAAAAAGTGCTTATCTCAACGAGTTGAAGCGTTTTTGATTAGGAGTGGAAATAACTTATGACTTTCATCAAGCTGGTTTCAGCTGTTGCAATATGTTGTTAAGGACATGATTCTGCACAATATATGTCAAATTCAGTGTAATCCTATTACAAGTTGAAAAGATATAGCCATTCGTTCAAAAAGTGCTTCTCTCACCGAGTTGAAGCGTTTTTGATAAGGAGTGGAAATAACTCGAGAATTTCATTCAGCTGGTTTCTGCTGTTGCAATATGTTGTTTAGGACATGATTCTGCACAATATATGTCAAATTCAGTGTAATCCCATCACAAGTTGAAAAGATATAACCATTCGTTCAAAAAGTGCTTATCTCACCCAGTTGAAGCGTTTTTTATAAGGAGTTGAAATAACTCATGAATTTAATGAAGCTGGTTTCTGCTGTTGAAATATGTTGTTTAGGACATGATTCTGCACAATATAAGTCAAATTCTGTGTAATCCCATCACAAGTTGAAAAGATATAGCCATTCGTTCAAAAAGAGCTTATCTCACCGAGTTGAAGCATTTTTGATTAGGAGTGGAAATAACATATGACTTTCATTACGCCGGTTCCTGCTGTTGCAATATGTTGTTTGGGACATGATTCTGCACAGTATATGTCAAAATCAGTGTAATCCTATTACAAGTTGAAAAGATATAGCCATTCATTCAAAAAGTGCTTATCTCACCAAGTTGAAGCATTTTTGATAAGGAGTGGAAATAACTCATGAATTTCATCAAGCTGGTTTCTGCTGTTGCAATATGTTGTTTAGGACATGATTCTGCACAATATATGTCAAATTCAGTGTAATCCCATCACAAGTTGAAAAGATATAGCCATTCGTTGAAAAAGTGCTTATCTCACCGAGTTGAAGCGTTTTTGATTAGGAGTGGAAATACCTCATGAATTTCATTAAGCTGGTTTCTGCTGTTGAAATATGTTGTTCAGGACATGATTCTGCACAATATATGTCAAATTGAGTGTAATCCTATCACAAGTTGAAAAGATATAACCATTCGTTCAAAAAGTGCTTATCTCACCGAGTTGAAGCGTTTTTGATTAGGAGTGGAAATAACTTATGACTTTCATCAAGCTGGTTTCAGCTGTTGCAATATGTTGTTAAGGACATGATTCTGCACAATATATGTCAAATTCAGTGTAATCCTATTACAAGTTGAAAAGATATAGCCATTCGTTCAAAAAGTGCTTTTCTCACCGAGTTGAAGCGTTTTTGATAAGGAGTGGAAATAACTCATGAATTTCATCAAGCTGGTTTCTGCTGTTGCAATATGTTGTTTAGGACATGATTCTGCACAATATAAGTCATATTTAGTGTAATCCCATTACAAGTTGAAAAGATATAGCCATTCGTTGAAAAAGTGCTTATCTCACCGAGTTGAAGCGTTTTTGATGAGGAGTGGAAATAACTTATGACTTTCATTAAGCTGCTTCCTGCTGTTGCAATATGTTGTTTAGGACATGATTCTGCACAATATATGTCAAATTCAGTGTTATCCTATCACAAGTTGAAAAAATAGAGCCATTCGTGCAAAAAGTGCTTATCTCACCGAGTTGAAGCATTTTTGATAAGGAGTGGAAATAACTTATGACTTTCATGAAGCTGGTTTCTGCTGTTTAAATATGTTGTTTAGGAAATGATTCTGCACAATATATGTCAATTTCAGTGTAATCCCAGCACAGGTTTAAAAGATATAGCCATTCGTTCAAAAACTGCTTATCTCACCCAGTTGAAGCGTTTTTTATAAGGAGTTGAAATAACTCATGAATTTAATGAAGCTGGTTTCTGCTGTTGAAATATGTTGTTTAGGACATGATTCTGCACAATATAAGTCAAATTCTGTGTAATCCCATCACAAGTTGAAAAGATATAGCCATTCGTTCAAAAAGAGCTTATTTCACCGAGTTGAAGCATTTTTGATAAGGAGTGGAAATTACATATGACTTTCATTACGCCGGTTCCTGCTGTTGCAATATGTTGATTGGGACATGATTCTGCACAATATATGTCAAATTCAGTGTAATCCTATCACAAGTTGAAAAGATATAACCATTCGTTCAAAAAGTGCTTATCTCACCGAGTTGAAGCGTTTTTGATTAGGAGTGGAAATAACTCATGAATTTCATTAAGCTGGTTTCTGCTGTTGAAATATGTTGTTCAGGACATGATTCTGCACAATATATGTCAAATTGAGTGTAATCCTATCACAAGTTGAAAAGATATAACCATTCGTTCAAAAAGTGCTTATCTCAACGAGTTGAAGCGTTTTTGATTAGGAGTGGAAATAACTTATGACTTTCATCAAGCTGGTTTCAGCTGTTGCAATATGTTGTTAAGGACATGATTCTGCACAATATATGTCAAATTCAGTGTAATCCTATTACAAGTTGAAAAGATATAGCCATTCGTTCAAAAAGTGCTTCTCTCACCGAGTTGAAGCGTTTTTGATAAGGAGTTGAAATAACTCATGAATTTAATGAAGCTGGTTTCTGCTGTTGAAATATGTTGTTTAGGACATGATTCTGCACAATATAAGTCAAATTCTGTGTAATCCCATCACAAGTTGAAAAGATATAGCCATTCGTTCAAAAAGAGCTTATCTCACCGAGTTGAAGCATTTTTGATTAGGAGTGGAAATTACATATGACTTTCATTACGCCGGTTCCTGCTGTTGCAATATGTTGATTGGGACATGATTCTGCACAATATATGTCAAAATCAGTGTAATCCTATCACAGGTTGAAAAGATATAGCCATTCGTTCAAAAAGTGCTTATCTCACCAAGTTGAAGCATTTTTGATAAGGAGTGGAAATAACTCATGAATTTCATCAAGCTGGTTTCTGCTGTTGCAATAAGATGTTTAGGACATGATTCTGCACAATATATGTCAAATTCAGTGTAATCCTATCACAAGTTGAAAAGATATAGCCATTCGTTCAAAAAGTGCTTCTCTCACCGAGTTGAAGCGTTTTTGATAAGGAGTGGAAATAACTCATGAATTTCATCAAGCTAGTTTCTGCTGTTGCAATATGTTGTTTAGGACATGATTCTGCACAATATAAGTCATATTTAGTGTAATCCCATTACAAGTTGAAAAGATATAGCCATTCGTTGAAAAAGTGCTTATCTCACCGAGTTGAAGCGTTTTTGATGAGGAGTGGAAATAACTTATGACTTTCATTAAGCTGCTTCCTGCTGTTGCAATATGTTGTTTAGGACATGATTCTGCACAATATATGTCAAATTCGGTGTTATCCTATCACAAGTTGAAAAGATAGAGCCATTCGTGCAAAAAGTGCTTATCTCACCGAGTTGAAGCATTTTTGATAAGGAGTGGAAATAACTTATGACTTTCATGAAGCTGGTTTCTGCTGTTTAAATATGTTGTTTAGGAAATGATTCTGCACAATATATGTCAATTTCAGTGTAATCCCAGCACATGTTTAAAAGATATAGCCATTCGTTCAAAAAGTGCTTATCTCACCCAGTTGAAGCGTTTTTTATAAGGAGTTGAAATAACTCATGAATTTAATCAAGCTGGTTTCTGCTGTTGAAATATGTTGTTTAGGACATGATTCTGCACAATATAAGTCAAATTCTGTGTAATCCCATCACAAGTTGAAAAGATATAGCCATTCGTTCAAAAAGAGCTTATTTCACCGAGTTGAAGCATTTTTGATTAGGAGTGGAAATTACATATGACTTTCATTACGCCGGTTCCTGCTGTTGCAATATGTTGATTGGGACATGATTCTGCACAATATATGTCACAATCAGTGTAATCCTATCACAAGTTGAAAAGATATAGCCATTCATTCAAAAAGTGCTTATCTCACCAAGTTGAAGCATTTTTGATAAGGAGTGGAAATAACTCATGAATTTCATCAAGCTGGTTTCTGCTGTTGCAATAAGATGTTTAGGACATGATTCTGCACAATATATGTCAAATTCAGTGTAATCCCATTACAAGGGAAAAAGATATAGCCATTCGTTCAAAAAGTGCTTATCTCACCGAGTTGAAGCGTTTTTGATTAGGAGTGTAAATAACTCATGAATTTCATTAAGCTGGTTTCTGCTGTTGAAATATGTTGTTCAGGACATGATTCTGCACAATATATGTCAAATTCAGTGTAATCCCATCACAAGGGAAAAAGATATAGCCATTCGTTCAAAAAGTGCTTCTCTCACCGAGTTGAAGCGTTTTTGATAAGGAGTGGAAATAACTCATGAATTTCATCAAGCTGGTTTCTGCTGTTGCAATATGTTGTTTAGGACATGATTCTGCACAATGTATGTCAAATTCAGTGTTATCCTATCACAAGTTGAAAAGATAGAGCCATTCGTTCAAAAAGTGCTTATCTCACCGAGTTGAAGCATTTTTGATAAGGAGTGGAAATAACTTATGACTTTCATGAAGCTGGTTTCTGCTGTTTAAATATGTTGTTTAGGAAATGATTCTGCACAATATATGTCAATTTCAGTGTAATCCCAGCACAGGTTTAAAAGATATAGCCATTCGTTCAAAAAGTGCTTATCTCACCCAGTTGAAGCGTTTTTTATAAGGAGTTGAAATAACTCATGAATTTAATGAAGCTGGTTTCTGCTGTTGAGGACATGATACTGCACAATATATGTCAAATTCAGTGTAATCCAATCACAAGTTGAAAAGATATAGCCATTCTTTCAAAAAGTGCTTATCTCACCGAGTTGAAAGCGTTTTTGATAAGGAGTGGAAATAACTCATGAATTTCATCAAGCTGGTTTCTGCTGTTGCAATATGTTGTTTAGGACATGATTCTGCATAATATAAGTCATATTTAGTGTAATCCCATTACAAATTGAAAAGATATAGCCATTCGTTGAAAAAGTGCTTATCTCACCGAGTTGAAGCGTTTTTGATTAGGAGTGGAAATAACTTATGAATTTCATTAATCTGGTTCCTGCTGTTGCAATATGTTGTTTAGGACATGATTCTGCACAATATATGTCAAATTCAGTGTTATCCTATCACAGGGATGAAAAGATATAGCCATTCGTTCAAAAAGTGCTTATCTCACCGACTTGAAGCATTTTTGATAAGGAGTGGAAATAACTTATGACTTTCAATCAGCTGGTTTCTGCTGTTGAAATATGTTGTTTAGGACATGATTCTGCACAATATATGTCAAATTCAGTGTAATCCCATCACAAGTTGAAAAGATATAGCCATTCGTTGAAAAAGTGCTTATCTCACCGAGTTGAAGCGTTTTTGATTAGGAGTGGAAATCACTTATGACTTTCATTAATTTGGTTCCTGCTGTTGCAATATGTTGTTTAGGACATGATTCTGCACAATATATGTCAAATTCAGTGTTATCCTATCACAGGGTTGAAAAGATATAGCCATTCGTTCAAAAAGTGCTTATCTCACCGAGTTGAAGCATTTTTGATAAGGAGTGGAAATAACTTATGACTTTCATTCAGCTGGTTTCTGCTGTTGAAATATGTTGTTTAGGACATGACTCTGCACAATATATGTCAAATTCAGTGTAATCCCATCACAAGTTGAAAAGATATAGCCATTCGTTGAAAAAGTGCTTATCTCACCGAGTTGAAGCGTTTTTGATTAGGAGTGGAAATCACTTATGACTTTCATTAATCTGGTTCCTGCTGTTGCAATATGTTGTTTAGGACATGATTCTGCACAATATATGTCAAATTCAGTGTTATCCTATCACAGGGTTGAAAAGATATAGCCATTCGTTCAAAAAGTGCTTATCTCACCGAGTTGAAGCATTTTTGATAAGGAGTGGAAATAACTTATGACTTTCATTCAGCTGGTTTCTGCTGTTGCAATATGTTGTTTAGGACATGATTCTGCACAATATATGTCAAATTCAGTGTAATCCTATCACAAGTTGAAAAGATATAGCCATTCATTCAAAAAGTGCTTATCTCACCAAGTTGAAGCATTTTTTATAAGGAGTGGAAATAACTCATGAATTTCATCAAGATGGTTTCTGCTATTGCAATATGTTGTTTAGGACATGATTCTGCACAATATAAGTCAAATTCAGTGTAATCCTATCACAAGTTGAAAAAATATAGCCATTCGTTCAAAAAGTGCTTATCTCACCGAGTTGAAGCGTTTTTTATAAGGAGTGGAAATAACTCATGAATTTCATCAAGCTGGTTTCTGCTGTTGCAATATGTTGTTTAGGACATGATTCTGCACAATATATTTCAAATTCAGTGTAATCCTATCACAAGTTGAAAAAATATAGCCATTCGTTCAAAAAGTGCTTATCTCACCGAGTTGAAGCGTTTTTGATAAGGAGTGGAAATAACTCATGAATTTCATCAAGCTGGTTTCTGCTGATGCAATATGTTGTTTAGGACATGATTCTGCACAATATAAGTCATATTTAGTGTAATCCCATCACAAGTTGAAAAGATATATCCATTCGTTCAAAAAGTGCTTATCTCACCGAGTTGAAGCGTTTTTGATAAGGAGTGGAAATAACTCATTAATTTCATGAAGCTGGTTTCTGATGTTGCAGTATGTTGTTTAGGACATGATTCTGCACAATATATGTCAAATTCAGTTTAATCCCATCTCAAGTTGAAAAGATATAGCCATTCGTTCAAAAAGAGCTTATCTCACCGAGTTGAAGCGTTTTTGATTAGGAGTGGAAATTACATATGACTTTCATTACGCCGGTTCCTGCTGTTGCAATATGTTGTTTAGGACATGATTCTGCACAATATATGTCAAATTCAGTGTAATCCTATCACTAGATGAAAAGATATAGCCATTCGTTCAAAAAGTGCTTGTCTCACCAAGTTGAAGCGTTTTTGATAAGGAGTGGAAATAACTCATTAATTTGATCAAGCTGGTTTCTGCTGTTGCAATATGTTGTTTAGGACATGATTCTGCACAATATATGTCAAATTCAGTGTAATCCCATCACAAGTTGAAAAGATATAGCCATTCGTTCAAAAAGAGCTTATCTCACCAATTGAAGCGTTTTTGATTAGGAGTGGAAATTACATATGACTTTCATAACGCCGGTTCCTGCTGTTGCAATATGTTGTTTAGGACATGATTCTGCACAATATAAGTCAAATTCAGTGTAATCCAATCACAAGTTGAAAAGATATAGCCATTCTTTCAAAAAGTGCTTATCTCACCGAGTTGAAAGCGTTTTTGATAAGGAGTTGAAATAACTCATGAATTTCATCAAGCTGGTTTCTGCTGTTGCAATATGTTGTTTAGGACATGATTCTGCATAATATAAGTCATATTTAGTGTAATCCCATTACAAATTGAAAAGATATAGCCATTCGTTGAAAAAGTGCTTATCTCACCGAGTTGAAGCGTTTTTGATTAGGAGTGGAAATCACTTATGAATTTCATTAATCCGGTTCCTGCTGTTGCAATATGTTGTTTAGGACATGATTCTGCACAATATATGTCAAATTCAGTGTTATCCTATCACAGGGTTGAAAAGATATAGCCATTCGTTCAAAAAGTGCTTATCTCACCGACTTGAAGCATTTTTGATAAGGAGTGGAAATAACTTATGACTTTCATTCAGCTGGTTTCTGCTGTTGAAATATGTTGTTTAGGACATGATTCTGCACAATATAAGTCATATTTAGTGTAATCCCATTACAAATTGAAAAGATATAGCCATTCGTTGAAAAAGTGCTTATCTCACCGAGTTGAAGCGTTTTTGATTAGGAGTGGAAATCACTTATGACTTTCATTAATCTGGTTCCTGCTGTTGCAATATGTTGTTTAGGACATGATTCTGCACAATATATGTCAAATTCAGTGTTATCCTATCACAGGGTTGAAAAGATATAGCCATTCGTTCAAAAAGTGCTTATCTCACCGAGTTGAAGCATTTTTGATAAGGAGTGGAAATAACTTATGAATTTAATGAAGCTGGTTTCTGCTGTTTAAATATGTTGTTTAGGACATGATTCTGCACAATATATATCAAATTCAGTGTAATCCTATCACAAGTTGAAAAGATATAGCCATTCATTCAAAAAGTGCTTATCTCACCAAGTTGAAGCATTTTTTATAAGGGGTGGAAATAACTCATGAATTTCATCAAGATGGTTTCTGCTATTGCAATATAGTGTTTAGGACATGATTCTGCACAATATAAGTCAAATTCAGTGTAATCCTATCACAAGTTGAAAAAATATAGCCATTCGTTCAAAAAGTGCTTATCTCACCGAGTTGAAGCGTTTTTTATAAGGAGTGGAAATAACTCATGAATTTCATCAAGCTGGTTTCTGCTGTTGCAATATGTTGTTTAGGACATGATTCTGCACAATATATTTCAAATTCAGTGTAATCCTGTCACAAGTTGAAAAAATATAGCCATTCGTTCAAAAAGTGCTTATCTCACCGAGTTGAAGCGTTTTTGATAAGGAGTGGAAATAACTCATGAATTTCATCTAGCTGGTTTCTGCTGATGCAATAAGTTGTTTAGGACATGAATCTGCACAATATAAGTCATTTTTAGTGTAATCCCATCACAAGTTGAAAAGATATATCCATTCGTTCAAAAAGTGCTTATCTCACCAAGTTGAAGCGTTTTTGATAAGGAGTGGAAATAACTCATTAATTTCATGAAGCTGGTTTCTGATGTTGCAGTATGTTGTTTAGGACATGATTCTGCACAATATATGTCAAATTCAGTGTAATCCCATCACAAGTTGAAAAGATATAGCCATTCGTTCAAAAAGAGCTTATCTCACCAATTGAAGCGTTTTTGATTAGGAGTGGAAATTACATATGACTTTCATAACGCCGGTTCCTGCTGTTGCAATATGTTGTTTAGGACATGATTCTGCACAATATAAGTCAAATTCAGTGTAATCCAATCACAAGTTGAAAAGATATAGCCATTCTTTCAAAAAGTGCTTATCTCACCGAGTTGAAAGCGTTTTTGATAAGGAGTGGAAATAACTCATGAATTTCATCAAGCTGGTTTCTGCTGTTGCAATATGTTGTTTAGGACATGATTCTGCATAATATAAGTCATATTTAGTGTAATCCCATTACAAATTGAAAAGATATAGCCATTCGTTGAAAAAGTGCTTATCTCACCGAGTTGAAGCGTTTTTGATTAGGAGTGGAAATCACTTATGAATTTCATTAATCCGGTTCCTGCTGTTGCAATATGTTGTTTAGGACATGATTCTGCACAATATATGTCAAATTCAGTGTTATCCTATCACAGGGTTGAAAAGATATAGCCATTCGTTCAAAAAGTGCTTATCTCACCGACTTGAAGCATTTTTGATAAGGAGTGGAAATAACTTATGACTTTCATTCAGCTGGTTTCTGCTGTTGAAATATGTTGTTTAGGACATGATTCTGCACAATATAAGTCATATTTAGTGTAATCCCATTACAAATTGAAAAGATATAGCCATTCGTTGAAAAAGTGCTTATCTCACCGAGTTGAAGCGTTTTTGATTAGGAGTGGAAATCACTTATGACTTTCATTAATCTGGTTCCTGCTGTTGCAATATGTTGTTTAGGACATGATTCTGCACAATATATGTCAAATTCAGTGTTATCCTATCACAGGGTTGAAAAGATATAGCCATTCGTTCAAAAAGTGCTTATCTCACCGAGTTGAAGCATTTTTGATAAGGAGTGGAAATAACTTATGAATTTAATGAAGCTGGTTTCTGCTGTTTAAATATGTTGTTTAGGACATGATTCTGCACAATATATATCAAATTCAGTGTAATCCTATCACAAGTTGAAAAGATATAGCCATTCATTCAAAAAGTGCTTATCTCACCAAGTTGAAGCATTTTTTATAAGGGGTGGAAATAACTCATGAATTTCATCAAGATGGTTTCTGCTATTGCAATATAGTGTTTAGGACATGATTCTGCACAATATAAGTCAAATTCAGTGTAATCCTATCACAAGTTGAAAAAATATAGCCATTCGTTCAAAAAGTGCTTATCTCACCGAGTTGAAGCGTTTTTTATAAGGAGTGGAAATAACTCATGAATTTCATCAAGCTGGTTTCTGCTGTTGCAATATGTTGTTTAGGACATGATTCTGCACAATATATTTCAAATTCAGTGTAATCCTGTCACAAGTTGAAAAAATATAGCCATTCGTTCAAAAAGTGCTTATCTCACCGAGTTGAAGCGTTTTTGATAAGGAGTGGAAATAACTCATGAATTTCATCTAGCTGGTTTCTGCTGATGCAATAAGTTGTTTAGGACATGAATCTGCACAATATAAGTCATTTTTAGTGTAATCCCATCACAAGTTGAAAAGATATATCCATTCGTTCAAAAAGTGCTTATCTCACCAAGTTGAAGCGTTTTTGATAAGGAGTGGAAATAACTCATTAATTTCATGAAGCTGGTTTCTGATGTTGCAGTATGTTGTTTAGGACATGATTCTGCACAATATATGTCAAATTCAGTGTAATCCCATCACAAGTTGAAAAGATATAGCCATTCGTTCAAAAAGAGCTTATCTCACCGAGTTGAAGCGTTTTTGATTAGGAGTGGAAATTACATATGACTTTCATTACGCCGGTTCCTGCTGTTGCAATATGTTGTTTAGGACATGATTCTGCACAATATATGTCAAAATCAGTGTAATCCTATCACTAGATGAAAAGATATAGCCATTCGTTCAAAAAGTGCTTGTCTCACCGAGTTGAAGCGTTTTTGATAAGGAGTGGAAATAACTCATTAATTTGATCAAGCTGGTTTCTGCTGTTGCAATATGTTGTTCAGGACATGATTCTGCACAATATATGTCAAATTCAGTGTAATCCCATCACAAGTTGAAAAGATATAGCCATTCGTTCAAAAAGAGCTCATCTCACCAAGTTGAAGCGTTTTTGATTAGGAGTGGAAATTACATATGACTTTCATAACGCCGGTTCCTGCTGTTGCAATATGTTGTTTAGGACATGATTCTCTACAATATATGTCAAAATCAGTATAATCCTATCACAAGTTGAAAAGATATAGCCATTCATTCAAAAAGTGCTTATCTCACCAAGTTGAAGCATTTTTGATAAGGAGTGGAAATAACTCATGAATTTCATCAAGCTGGTTTCTGCTATTGCAATATGTTGTTTAGGACATGATTCTGCACAATATAAGTCAAATTCAGTGTAATCCAATCACAAGTTGAAAAGATATAGCCATTCGTTCAAAAAGTGCTTATCTCACCGAGTTGAAGCATTTTTGATAAGGAGTGGAAATAACTCATGAATTTCATCAAGCTGGTTTCAGCTGTTGCAATATGTTGTTCAGGACATGATTCTGCACAATATAAGTCATATTTAGTGTAATCCCATTACAAGTTGAAAAGATACAGCCATTCGTTGAAAAAGTACTTATCTCACCCATTTGAAGCGTTTTTTATAAGGAGTTGAAATAACTCATGAATTTAATGAAGCTGGTTTCTGCTGTTGAGGACATGATACTGCACAATATATGTCAAATTCAGTGTAATCCAATCACAAGTTGAGAAGATATAGCCATTCTTTCAAAAAGTGCTTATCTCACCGAGTTGAAAGCGTTTTTGATAAGGAGTGGAAATAACTCATGAATTTCATCAAGCTGGTTTCTGCTGTTGCAATATGTTCTTTAGGACATGATTCTGCATAATATAAGTCATATTTAGTGTAATCCCATTACAAATTGAAAAGATATAGCCATTCGTTGAAAAAGTGCTTATCTCACCGAGTTGAAGCGTTTTTGATTAGGAGTGGAAATCACTTATGAATTTCATTAATCTGGTTCCTGCTGTTGCAATATGTTGTTTAGGACATGATTCTGCACAATATATGTCAAATTCAGTGTTATCCTATCACAAGGTTGAAAAGATATAGCCATTCGTTCAAAAAGTGCTTATCTCACCGAGTTGAAGCATTTTTGATAAGGAGTGGAAATAACTTATGACTTTCATTCTGCTGGTTTCTGCTGTTGAAATATGTTGTTTAGGACATGATTCTGCACAATATATGTCAAATTCAGTGTAATCCCATCACAAGTTGAAAAGATATAGCCATTCGTTGAAAAAGTGCTTATCTCACCGAGTTGAAGCGTTTTTGATTAGGAGTGGAAATCACTTATGACTTTCATTAATCTGGTTCCTGCTGTTGCAATATGTTGTTTAGGACATGATTCTCTACAATATATGTCAAAATCAGTGTAATCCTATCACAAGTTGAAAAGATATAGCCATTCATTCAAAAAGTGCTTATCTCACCGAGTTGAAGCGTTTTTGATAAGGAGTGGAAATAACTCATGAATTTCATCAAGCTGGTTTCAGCTGTTGCAATATGTTGTTCAGGACATGATTCTGCACAATATAAGTCATATTTAGTGTAATCCCATTACAAGTTGAAAACATACAGCCATTCGTTGAAAAAGTACTTATCTCACCGAGTTGAAGCGTTTTTGATAAGGAGTGGAAATAACTCATTAATTTCATGAAGCTGGTTTCTGCTGTTGAAATATGTTGTTTAGGACATGATTCTGCACAATATATGTCAAATTCAGTGTAATCCCATCACATGTTGAAAAGATATAACCATTCGTTCAAAAACTGCTTATCTCACCGAGTTGAAGCGTTTTTGATTAGGAGTGGAAATAACTCATGAATTTCATTAAGCTGGTTTCTGCCATTGCAATATGTTGTTAAGGACATGATTTTGCACAATTCAAGTCAAATTCAGTGTAATCCTATCACAAGTTGAAAAGATATAGCCATTCGTTCAAAAATTGCTTATCTCACCAAGTTGAAGCATTTTTGATAAGGAGTGGAAATAACTCATGAATTTCATCAAGCTGGTTTCTGCTATTGCAATATGTTGTTTAGGACATGATTCTGCACAATATAAGTCAAATTCAGTGTAATCCAATCACAAGTTGAAAAGATATAGCCATTCGTTCAAAAAGTGCTTATCTCACCGAGTTGAAGCGTTTTTGATAAGGAGTGGAAATAACTCATGAATGTCATCAAGCTGGTTTCTGCTGATGCAATATGTTGTTTAGGACATGATTCTGCACAATATAAGTCATTTTTAGTGTAATCCCATCACAAGTTGAAAAGATATATCCATTCGTTCAAAAAGTGCTTATCTCACCGAGTTGAAGCGTTTTTGATAAGGAGTGGAAATAACTCATTAATTTCATGAAGCTGGTTTCTGATGTTGCAGTATGTTGTTTAGGACATGATTCTGCACAATATATGTCAAATTCAGTGTAATCCCATCATAAATTGAAAAGATATAGCCATTCGTTCAAAAAGAGCTTATCTCACCGAGTTGAAGCGTTTTTGATTAGGAGTGGAAATTACATATGACTTTCATTACGCCGGTTCCTGCTGTTGCAATATGTTGTTTAGGACATGATTCTGCAAAATATATGTCAAATTCAGTGTAATCCTATCACTAGATGAAAAGATATAGCCATTCGTTCAAAAACTGCTTGTCTCACCGAGTTGAAGCGTTTTTGATAAGGAGTGGAAATAACTCATTAATTTGATCAAGCTGGTTTCTGCTGTTGCAATATGTTGTTTAGGACATGATTCTGCACAATATAAGTCAAATTCAGTGTAATCCCATCACAAGTTGAAAAGATATAGCCATTCGTTCAAAAAGAGCTTATCTCACCAAGTTGAAGCGTTTTTGATTAGGAGTGGAAATTACATATGACTTTCATAACGCCGGTTCCTGCTGTTTAAATATGTTGTTTAGGACATGATTCTGCACAATATATGTCAAATTCAGTGTAATCCCAACACAGGTTTAAAAGATATAGCCATTCGTTCAAAAAGTGCTTATCTCAACGAGTTTAAGCGTTTTTGATTAGGAGTGGAAATAACTCATGAATTTAATGAAGCTGGTTTCTGCTGTTGAAATATGTTGTTTAGGACATGATTTTGCACAATTTAAGTCAAATTCAGTGTAATCCCATCACAAGTTGAAAAGATATAGCCATTCGTTCAAAAAGTGCTTATCTCACCGAGTTGAAGCGTTTTTGATTAGGAGTGGAAATAACATATGACTTTCATTACACCGGTTCCTGTTGTTGCAATATGTTGTTTAGGACATGATTCTGCACAATATATGTCAAATTCAGAGTAATCCTATCACAAGTTGAAAAGATATAGCCATTCATTCAAAAAGTGCGTATCTCACCAAGTTGAAACATTTTTGATAAGGAGTGGAAATAACTCATGAATTTCATCAAGCAGGTTTCTGCTATTGCAATATGTTGTTTAGGACATGATTCTGCACAATATATGTCAAATTCAGTGTAATCCAATCACAAGTTGAAAAAATATAGCCATTCGTTCAAAAAGTGCTTATCTCACCGAGTTGAAGCGTTTTTGATGAGGAGTGAAAATAACTAATGAATTTCATCAAGCTGGTTTCTGTTGTTGCAATATGTTGTTTAGGACATGATTTTGCACAATATAAGTCATTTTTAGTGTAATCCCATCACATTTTGAAAAGATATAGCCATTCGTTCAAAAAGTGTTTATCTCACCGAGTTGAAGCGTTTTTGATAAGGAGTGGAAATAACTCATTAATTTCATGAAGCTCGTTTCTGCTGTTGAAATATGTTGTTTAGGACATGATTCTGCACAATATATGTCAAATTCAGTGTAATCCCATCACATGTTGAAAAGATATAACCATTCGTTCAAAAAGTGCTTATCTCACCGAGTTGAAGCGTTTTTGATTAGGAGTGGAAATAACTCATGAATTTCATTAAGCTGGTTTCTGCCGTTGCAATATGTTGTTAAGGACATGATTTTGCACAATACAAGTCGAATTCAGTGTAATCCTATCACAAGTTGAAAAGATATAGCCATTCGTTCAAAAAGTGCTTATCTCACCGAGTTGAAGCGTTTTTGATAAGGAGTGGAAATAACTCATGAATTTCATCAAGCTGGTTTCTGCTATTGCAATATGTTGTTTAGGACATGATTCTGCACAATATATGTCAAATTCAGTGTAATCCAATCACAAGTTGAAAAGATATAGCCATTCGTTCAAAAAGTGCTTATCTCAACCAGTTGAAGCGTTTTTTATAAGGAGTGGAAATAACTTATGACTTTCATTCAGCTGGTTTCTGCTGTTGAAATATGTTGTTTAGGACATGATTCTGCACAATATAAGTCAAATTCAGTGTAATCCCATCACAAGTTGAAAGGTTATAGACATTCGTTCAAAAAGAGCTTATCTCACCAAGTTGAAGCGTTTTTGATTAGGAGTGGAAATTACATATGACTTTCATTACGCCGTTTCCTGCTGTTACAATATGTTGTTTACGACATGATTCTGCACAATATATGTCAAAATCAGTGTAATCCTATCACAAGTTGAAAAGATATAGCCATTTATTCAAAAAGTGCTTATCTCACCAAGTTGAAGCATTTTTGATAAGGAGTGGAAATAACTCATGAATTTAATGAAGCTGGTTTCTGCTGTTGAGGACATGATACTGCACAATATATGTCAAATTCAGTGTAATCCAATCACAAGTTGAAAAGATATAGCCATTCTTTCAAAAAGTGCTTATCTCACCGAGTTGAAAGCGTTTTTGATAAGGAGTGGAAATAACTCATGAATTTCATCAAGCTGGTTTCTGCTGTTGCAATATGTTGTTTAGGACATGATTCTGCATAATATAAGTCATATTTAGTGTAATCCCATTACAAATTGAAAAGATATAGCCATTCGTTGAAAAAGTGCTTATCTTACCGAGTTGAAGCGTTTTTGATTAGGAGTGGAAATCACTTATGAATTTCATTAATCTGGTTCCTGCTGTTGCAATATGTTGTTTAGGACATGATTCTGCACAATATATGTCAAATTCAGTGTTATCCTATCACAGGGTTGAAAAGATATAGCCATTCGTTCAAAAAGTGCTTATCTCACCGACTTGAAGCATTTTTGATAAGGAGTGGAAATAACTTATGACTTTCATTCAGCTGGTTTCTGCTGTTGAAATATGTTGTTTAGGACATGATTCTGCACAATATATGTCAAATTCAGTGTAATCCCATTACAAGTTGAAAAGATATAGCCATTCGTTGAAAAAGTGCTTATCTCACCGAGTTGAAGCGTTTTTGATTAGGAGTGGAAATCACTTATGACTTTCATTAATCTGGTTCTTGCTGTTGCAATATGTTGTTTAGGACATGATTCTGCACAATATATGTCAAATTCAGTGTTATCCTATCACATGTTGAAAAGATATAGCCATTCGTTCAAAAAGTGCTTATCTCACCGAGTTGAAGCATTTTTGACAAGGAGTGGAAATAACTTATGACTTTCATTCAGCTGGTTTCTGCTGTTTAAATATGTTGTTTAGGACATGATTCTGCACAATATATGTCAAATTCAGTGTAATCCTATCACAAGTTGAAAAGATATAGCCATTCATTCAAAAAGTGCTTATCTCACCAAGTTGAAGCATTTTTGATAAGGAGTGGAAATAACTCATGAATTTCATCAAGATGGTTTCTGCTATTGCAATATGTTGTTTAGGACATGATTCTGCACAATATAAGTCAAATTCAGTGTAATCCTATCACAAGTTGAAAAAATATAGCCATTCGTTCAAAAAGTGCTTATCTCACCGAGTTGAAGCGTTTATTATAAGGAGTGGAAATAACTTATGACTTTCATTCAGCTGGTTTCTGCTGTTTAAATATGTTGTTTAGGACATGATTCTGCACAATATAAGTCAAATTCAGTGTAATCCCAACACAGGTTTAAAAGATATAGCCATTCGTTCAAAAAGTGCTTATCTCACCGAGTTTAAGCGTTTTTGATTAGGAGTGGAAATAACTCATGAATTTAATGAAGCTGGTTTCTGCTGTTTAAATATGTTGTTTAGGACATGATTCTGCACAATATATGTCAATTTCAGTGTAATCCCAACACAGGTTTAAAGGATATAGCCATTCGTTCAAAAAGTGCTTATCTCAACCAGTTGAAGCGTTTTTTATAAGGAGTGGAAATAACTTATGACTTTCATTAAGCTGGTTTCTGCTGTTGAAATATGTTGTTTAGGACATGATTCTGCACAATATATGTCAAATTCAGTGTAATCCTATTACTAGATGAAAAGATATAGCCATTCGTTCAAAAAGTGCTTGTCTCACCGAGTTGAAGCGTTTTTGATAAGGAGTGGAAATAACTCATTAATTTTATCAAGCTGGTGTCTGCTGTTGCAATATGTTGTTTAGGACATGATTCTGCACAATATAAGTCAAATTCAGTGTAATCCCATCACAAGTTGAAAGGTTATAGCCATTCGTTCAAAAAGAGCTTATCTCACCAAGTTGAAGCGTTTTTGATTAGGAGTGGAAATTACATATGACTTTCATTACGCCGGTTCCTGCTGTTACAATATGTTGTTTACGACATGATTCTGCACAATATATGTCAAAATCAGTGTAATCCTATCACAAGTTGAAAAGATATAGCCATTCATTCAAAAAGTGCTTATCTCACCAAGTTGAAGCATTTTTGATAAGGAGTGGAAATAACTCATGAATTTCATCAAGCTGGTTTCTGCTATTGCAATATGTTGTTTAGGACATGATTCTGCACAGTATATGTCAAATTCAGTGTTATCCTATCACATGTTGAAAAGATATAGCCATTCGTTCAAAAAGTGCTTATCTCACCGACTTGAAGCATTTTTGATAAGGAGTGGAAATAACTCATGAATTTAATGAAGCTGGTTTCTGCTGTTGAGGACATGATACTGCACAATATATGTCAAATTCAGTGTAATCCAATCACAAGTTGAAAAGATATAGCCATTCTTTCAAAAAGTGCTTATCTCACCGAGTTGAAAGCGTTTTTGATAAGGAGTGGAAATAAATGATGAATTTCATCCATCTGGTTTCTGCTGTTGCAATATGTTGTTTAGGACATGATTCTGCATAATATAAGTCATATTTAGTGTAATCCCATTACAAATTGAAAAGATATAGCCATTCGTTGAAAAAGTGCTTATCTTACCGTTTTGAAGCGTTTTTGATTAGGAGTGGAAATCACTTATGAATTTCATTAATCTGGTTCCTGCTGTTGCAATATGTTGTTTAGGACATGATTCTGCACAATATATGTCAAATTCAGTGTTATCCTATCACAGGGTTGAAAAGATATAGCCATTCGTTCAAAAAGTGCTTATCTCACCGACTTGAAGCATTTTTGATAAGGAGTGGAAATAACTTATGACTTTCATTCAGCTGGTTTCTGCTGTTGAAATATGTTGTTTAGGACATGATTCTGCACAATATATGTCAAATTCAGTGTAATCCCATCACAAGTTGAAAAGATATAGCCATTCGTTGAAAAAGTGCTTATCTCACCGAGTTGAAGCGTTTTTGATTAGGAGTGGAAATCACTTATGACTTTCATTAATCTGGTTCTTGCTGTTGCAATATGTTGTTTAGGACATGATTCTGCACAATATAAGTCAAATTCAGTGTAATCCTATCACAAGTTGAAAAAATATAGCCATTCGTTCAAAAAGTGCTTATCTCACCGAGTTGAAGCGTTTTTTATAAGGAGTGGAAATAACTTATGACTTTCATTCAGCTGGTTTCTGCTGTTTAAATATGTTGTTTAGGACATGATTCTGCACAATATATGTCAAATTCAGTGTAATCCCAACACAGGTTTAAAAGATATAGCCATTCGTTCAAAAAGTGCTTATCTCACCGAGTTTAAGCGTTTTTGATTAGGAGTGGAAATAACTCATGAATTTAATGAAGCTGGTTTCTGCTGTTTAAATATGTTGTTTAGGACATGATTCTGCATAATATATGTCAAATTCAGTGTAATCCCAACACAGGTTTAAAAGATATAGCCATTCGTTCAAAAAGTGCTTATCTCAACCAGTTGAAGCGTTTTTTATAAGGAGTGGAAATAACTTATGACTTTCATTCAGCTGGTTTCTGCTGTTGAAATATGTTGTTTAGGACATGATTCTGCACAATATATGTCAAATTCAGTGTAATCCTATCACTAGATGAAAAGATATAGCCATTCGTTCAAAAAGTGCTTGTCTCACCGAGTTGAAGCGTTTTTTATAAGGAGTGGAAATAACTCATTAATTTGATCAAGCTGGTTTCTGCTGTTGCAATATGTTGTTTAGGACATGATTCTGCACAATATAAGTCAAATTCAGTGTAATCCCATCACAAGTTGAAAAGATATAGCCATTCGTTCAAAAAGAGCTTATCTCACCAAGTTGAAGCGTTTTTGATTAGGAGTGGAAATTACATATGACTTTCATTACGCCGGTTCCTGCTGTTGCAATATGTTGTTTAGGACATGATTCTGCACAATATATGTCAAAATCAGTGTAATCCTATCACAAGTTGAAAAGATATAGCCATTCATTCAAAAAGTGCTTATCTCACCAAGTTGAAGCATTTTTGATAAGGAGTGGAAATAACTCATGAATTTCATCAAGCTGGTTTCTGCTGTTGCAATATGTTGTTTAGGACATGATTCTGCACAATATAAGTCATATTTAGTGTAATCCCATTACAAGTTGAAAAGATATAGCCATTCGTTGAAAAAGTACTTATCACACCGAGTTGAAGCGTTTTTGATTAGGAGTGGAAATCACTTATGACTTTCATTAATCTGGTTCCTGCTGTTGCAATATGTTGTTTAGGACATGATTCTGCACAATATATGTCAAATTCAGTGTTATCCTATCACATGTTGAAAAGATATAGCCATTCGTTCAAAAAGTGCTTATCTCAACGAGTTGAAGCATTTTTGATAAGGAGTGGAAATAACTTATGACTTTCATTCAGCTGGTTTCTGCTGTTTAAATATGTTGTTTAGGACATCATTCTGCACAATATATGTCAAATTCAGTGTAATCCCAACACAGGTTTAAAAGATATAGCCATTCGTTCAAAAAGTGCTTATCTCACCGAGTTTAAGCGTTTTTGATTAGGAGTGGAAATAACTCATGAATTTAATGAAGCTGGTTTCTGCTGCTGAAATATGTTGTTTAGGACATGATTCTGCACAATATAAGTCAAATTCAGGGTAATCCCATCACAAGTTGAAAAGATATAGCCATTCGTTCAAAAAAAGCTTATCTCACCGAGTTGAAGCGTTTTTGATTAGGAGTGGAAATTACATATGACTTTCATTACGCCGGTTCCTGCTGTTGCAATATGTTGTTTAGGACATGATTCTGCACAATATAAGTCAAATTCAGTGTAATCCCATCACAAGTTGAAAGGTTATAGCCATTCGTTCAAAAAGAGCTTATCTCACCAAGTTGAAGCGTTTTTGATTAGGAGTGGAAATTACATATGACTTTCATTACGCCGGTTCCTGCTGTTACAATATGTTGTTTACGACATGATTCTGCACAATATATGTCAAAATCAGTGTAATCCTATCACAAGTTGAAAAGATATAGCCATTCATTCAAAAAGTGCTTATCTCACCAAGTTGAAGCATTTTTGATAAGGAGTGGAAATAACTCATGAATTTCATCAAGCTGGTTTCTGCTATTGCAATATGTTGTTTAGGACATGATTCTGCACAATATATGTCAAATTCAGTGTTATCCTATCAGATGTTGAAAAGATATAGCCATTCGTTCAAAAAGTGCTTATCTCACCGACCTGAAGCATTTTTGATAAGGAGTGGAAATAACTCATGAATTTAATGAAGCTGGTTTCTGCTGTTGAGGACATGATACTGCACAATATATGTCAAATTCAGTGTAATCCAATCACAAGTTGAAAAGATATAGCCATTCTTTCAAAAAGTGCTTATCTCACCGAGTTGAAAGCGTTTTTGATAAGGAGTGGAAATAACTCATGAATTTCATCAAGCTGGTTTCTGCTGTTGCAATATGTTGTTTAGGACATGATTCTGCACAATATAAGTCATATTTAGTGTAATCCCATTACAAGTTGAAAAGATATAGCCATTCGTTGAAAAAGTACTTATCACACCGAGTTGAAGCGTTTTTGATTAGGAGTGGAAATCACTTATGACTTTCATTAATCTGGTTCCTGCTTTTGCAATATGTTGTTTAGGACATGATTCTGCACAATATATGTCAAATTCAGTGTTATCCTATCACATGTTGAAAAGATATAGCCATTCGTTCAAAAAGTGCTTATCTCAACGAGTTGAAGCATTTTTGATAAGGAGTGGAAATAACTTATGACTTTCATTCAGCTGGTTTCTGCTGTTTAAATATGTTGTTTAGGACATGATTCTGCACAATATATGTCAAATTCAGTGTAATCCCAACACAGGTTTAAAAGATATAGCCATTCGTTCAAAAAGTGCTTATCTCACCGAGTTTAAGCGTTTTTGATTAGGAGTGGAAATAACTCATGAATTTAATGAAGCTGGTTTCTGCTGTTGAAATATGTTGTTTAGGACATGATTCTGCACAATATAAGTCAAATTCAGGGTAATCCCATCACAAGTTGAAAAGATATAGCCATTCGTTCAAAAAAAGCTTATCTCACCGAGTTGAAGCGTTTTTGATTAGGAGTGGAAATTACATATGACTTTCATTACGCCGGTTCCTGCTGTTGCAATATGTTGTTTAGGACATGATTCTGCACAATATAAGTCAAATTCAGTGTAATCCCATCACAAGTTGAAAGGTTATAGCCATTCGTTCAAAAAGAGCTTATCTCACCAAGTTGAAGCGTTTTTGATTAGGAGTGGAAATTACATATGACTTTCATTACGCCGGTTCCTGCTGTTACAATATGTTGTTTACGACATGATTCTGCACAATATATGTCAAAATCAGTGTAATCCTATCACAAGTTGAAAAGATATAGCCATTCATTCAAAAAGTGCTTATCTCACCAAGTTGAAGCATTTTTGATAAGGAGTGGAAATAACTCATGAATTTCATCAAGCTGGTTTCTGCTATTGCAATATGTTGTTTAGGACATGATTCTGCACAATATATGTCAAATTCAGTGTTATCCTATCAGATGTTGAAAAGATATAGCCATTCGTTCAAAAAGTGCTTATCTCACCGACTTGAAGCATTTTTGATAAGGAGTGGAAATAACTCATGAATTTAATGAAGCTGGTTTCTGCTGTTGAGGACATGATACTGCACAATATATGTCAAATTCAGTGTAATCCAATCACAAGTTGAAAAGATATAGCCATTCTTTCAAAAAGTGCTTATCTCACCGAGTTGAAAGCGTTTTTGATAAGGAGTGGAAATAAATCATGAATTTCATCCAGCTGGTTTCTGCTGTTGCAATATGTTGTTTAGGACATGATTCTGCATAATATAAGTCATATTTAGTGTAATCCCATTACAAATTGAAAAGATATAGCCATTCGTTGAAAAAGTGCTTATCTTACCGAGTTGAAGCGTTTTTGATTAGGAGTGGAAATCACTTATGAATTTCATTAATCTGGTTCCTGCTGTTGCAATATGTTGTTTAGGACATGATTCTGCACAATATATGTCAAATTCAGTGTTATCCTATCACAGGGTTGAAAAGATATAGCCATTCGTTCAAAAAGTGCTTATCTCACCGACTTGAAGCATTTTTGATAAGGAGTGGAAATAACTTATGACTTTCATTCAGCTGGTTTCTGCTGTTGAAATATGTTGTTTAGGACATGATTCTGCACAATATATGTCAAATTCAGTGTAATCCCAACACAGGTTTAAAAGATATAGCCATTCGTTGAAAAAGTGCTTATCTCACCGAGTTGAAGCGTTTTTGATTAGGAGTGGAAATCACTTATGACTTTCATTAATCTGGTTCTTGCTGTTGCAATATGTTGTTTAGGACATGATTCTGCACAATATATGTCAAATTCAGTGTTATCCTATCACATGTTGAAAAGATATAGCCATTCGTTCAAAAAGTGCTTATCTCACCGAGTTGAAGCATTTTTGACAAGGAGTGGAAATAACTTATGACTTTCATTCAGCTGGTTTCTGCTGTTTAAATATGTTGTTTAGGACATGATTCTGCACAATATATGTCAAATTCAGTGTAATCCTATCACAAGTTGAAAAGATATAGCCATTCATTCAAAAAGTGCTTATCTCACCAAGTTGAAGCATTTTTGATAAGGAGTGGAAATAACTCATGAATTTCATCAAGATGGTTTCTGCTATTGCAATATGTTGTTTAGGACATGATTCTGCACAATATAAGTCAAATTCAGTGTAATCCTATCACAAGTTGAAAAAATATAGCCATTCGTTCAAAAAGTGCTTATCTCACAGAGTTGAAGCGTTTTTTATAAGGAGTGGAAATAACTTATGACTTTCATTCAGCTGGTTTCTGCTGTTTAAATATGTTGTTTAGGACATGATTCTGCACAATATATGTCAAATTCAGTGTAATCCCAACACAGGTTTAAAAGATATAGCCATTCGTTCAAAAAGTGCTTATCTCACCGAGTTTAAGCGTTTTTGATTAGGAGTGGAAATAACTCATGAATTTAATGAAGCTGGTTTCTGCTGTTTAAATATGTTGTTTAGGACATGATTCTGCACAATATATGTCAAATTCAGTGTAATCCCAACACAGGTTTAAAAGATATAGCCATTCGTTCAAAAAGTGCTTATCTCAACCAGTTGAAGCGTTTTTTATAAGGAGTGGAAATAACTTATGACTTTCATTCAGCTGGTTTCTGCTGTTGAAATATGTTGTTTAGGACATGATTCTGCACAATATATGTCAAATTCAGTGTAATCCTATTACTAGATGAAAAGATATAGCCATTCGTTCAAAAAGTGCTTGTCTCACCGAGTTGAGGCGTTTTTGATAAGGAGTGGAAATAACTCATTAATTTGATCAAGCTGGTTTCTGCTGTTGCAATATGTTGTTTAGGACATGATTCTGCACAATATAAGTCAAATTCAGTGTAATCCCATCACAAGTTGAAAGGTTATAGCCATTCGTTCAAAAAGTACTTATCACACCGAGTTGAAGCGTTTTTGATTAGGAGTGGAAATCACTTATGAATTTCATTAATCTGGTTCCTGCTGTTGCAATATGTTGTTTAGGACATGATTCTGCACAATATATGTCAAATTCAGTGTTATCCTATCACATGTTGAAAAGATATAGCCATTCGTTCAAAAAGTGCTTATCTCAACGAGTTGAAGCATTTTTGATAAGGAGTGGAAATTACATATGACTTTCATTACGCCGGTTCCTGCTGTTTAAATATGTTGTTTAGGACATGATTCTGCACAATATATGTCAAATTCAGTGTAATCCTATCACTAGATGAAAAGATATAGCCATTCGTTCAAAAAGTGCTTGTCTCACCGAGTTGAAGCGTTTTTTATAAGGAGTGGAAATAACTCATTAATTTGATCAAGCTGGTTTCTGCTGTTGCAATATGTTGTTTAGGACATGATTCTGCACAATATAAGTCAAATTCAGTGTAATCCCATCACAAGTTGAAAAGATATAGCCATTCGTTCAAAAAGAGCTTATCTCACCAAGTTGAAGCGTTTTTGATTAGGAGTGGAAATTACATATGACTTTCATTACGCCGGTTCCTGCTGTTGCAATATGTTGTTTAGGACATGATTCTGCACAATATATGTCAAAATCAGTGTAATCCTATCACAAGTTGAAAAGATATAGCCATTCATTCAAAAAGTGCTTATCTCACCAAGTTGAAGCATTTTTGATAAGGAGTGGAAATAACTCATGAAGTTCATCAAGCTGGTTTCTGCTATTGCAATATGTTGTTTAGGACATGATTCTGCACAATATAAGTCAAATTCAGTGTAATCCAATCACAAGTTGAAAAGATATAGCCATTCGTTCAAAAAGTGCTTGTCTCACCGAGTTGAAGCGTTTTTTATAAGGAGTGGAAATAACTCATTAATTTGATCAAGCTGGTTTCTGCTGTTGCAATATGTTGTTTAGGACATGATTCTGCACAATATAAGTCAAATTCAGTGTAATCCCATCACAAGTTGAAAAGATATAGCCATTCGTTCAAAAAGAGCTTATCTCACCAAGTTGAAGCGTTTTTGATTAGGAGTGGAAATTACATATGACTTTCATTACGCCGGTTCCTGCTGTTGCAATATGTTGTTTAGGACATGATTCTGCACAATATATGTCAAAATCAGTGTAATCCTATCACAAGTTGAAAAGATATAGCCATTCATTCAAAAAGTGCTTATCTCACCAAGTTGAAGCATTTTTGATAAGGAGTGGAAATAACTCATGAAGTTCATCAAGCTGGTTTCTGCTATTGCAATATGTTGTTTAGGACATGATTCTGCACAATATAAGTCAAATTCAGTGTAATCCAATCACAAGTTGAAAAGATATAGCCATTCGTTCAAAAAGTGCTTATCTCACCGAGTTGAAGCGTTTTTGATAAGGAGTGGAAATAACTCATGAATTTCATCAAGCTGGTTTCTGCTGTTGCAATATGTTGTTTAGGACATGATTCTGCACAATATAAGTCATATTTAGTGTAATCCCATTACAAGTTGAAAAGATATAGCCATTCGTTGAAAAAGTACTTATCACACCGAGTTGAAGCGTTTTTGATTAGGAGTGGAAATCACTTATGACTTTCATTAATCTGGTTCCTGCTGTTGCAATATGTTGTTTAGGACATGATTCTGCACAATATATGTCAAATTCAGTGTTATCCTATCACATGTTGAAAAGATATAGCCATTCATTCAAAAAGTGATTATCTCAACGAGTTGAAGCATTTTTGATAAGGAGTGGAAATAACTTATGACTTTCATTCAGCTGGTTTCTGCTGTTTATATATGTTGTTTAGGACATGATTCTGCACAATATATGTCAAATTCAGTGTAATCCCAACACAGGTTTAAAAGATATAGCCATTCGTTCAAAAAGTGCTTATCTCACCGAGTTTAAGCGTTTTTGATTAGGAGTGGAAATAACTCATGAATTTAATGAAGCTGGTTTCTGCTGTTGAAATATGTTGTTTAGGACATGATTCTGCACAATATAAGTCAAATTCAGGGTAATCCCATCACAAGTTGAAAAGATATAGCCATTCGTTCAAAAAAAGCTTATCTCACCGAGTTGAAGCGTTTTTGATTAGGAGTGGAAATTACATATGACTTTCATTACGCCGGTTCCTGCTGTTGCAATATGTTGTTTAGGACATGATTCTGCACAATATATGTCAAATTCAGTGTAATCCTATCACAAGTTGAAAAATATAGCCATTCATTCAAAAAGTGCGTATCTCACCAAGTTGAAACATTTTTGATAAGGAGTGGAAATAACTCATGAATTTCATCAAGCAGGTTTCTGCTATTCCAATATGTTGTTTAGGACATGATTCTGCACAATATAAGTCATTTTTAGTGTAATCCCATCACAAGTTGAAAAGATATATCCATTCGTTCAAAAAGTGCTTATCTCACCGAGTTGAAGCGTTTTTGATTAGGAGTGGAAATTACATATGACTTTCATTACGCCGGTTCCTGCTGTTGCAATATGTTGTTTAGGACATGATTCTGCACAATATATGTCAAATTCAGTGTAATCCTATCACTAGATGAAAAGATATAGCCATTCGTTCAAAAAGTGCTTGTCTCACCGAGTTGAAGCGTTTTTTATAAGGAGTGGAAATAACTCATTAATTTGATCAAGCTGGTTTCTGCTGTTGCAATATGTTGTTTAGGACATGATTCTGCACAATATAAGTCAAATTCACTGTAATCCCATCACAAGTTGAAAAGATATAGTCATTCGTTCAAAAAGAGCTTATCTCACCAAGTTGAAGCGTTTTTGATTAGGAGTGGAAATTACATATGACTTTCATTACGCCGGTTCCTGCTGTTGCAATATGTTGTTTAGGACATGATTCTGCACAATATATGTCAAAATCAGTGTAATCCTATCACAAGTTGAAAAGATATAGCCATTCATTCAAAAAGTGCTTATCTCACCAAGTTGAAGCATTTTTGATAAGGAGTGGAAATAACTCATGAATTTCATCAAGCTGGTTTCTGCTATTGCAATATGTTGTTTAGGACATGATTCTGCACAATATAAGTCAAATTCAGTGTAATCCAATCACAAGTTGAAAAGATATAGCCATTCGTTCAAAAAGTGCTTATCTCACCGAGTTGAAGCGTTTTTGATAAGGAGAGGAAATAACTCATGAATTTCATCAAGCTGGTTTCTGCTGTGTCAATATGTTGTTTAGGACATGATTCTGCACAATATAAGTCATATTTAGTGTAATCCCATTACAAGTTGAAAAGATATAGCCATTCGTTGAAAAAGTACTTATCACACCGAGTTGAAGCGTTTTTGATTAGGAGTGGAAATCACTTATGACTTTCATTAATCTTGTTCCTGCTGTTGCAATATGTTGTTTAGGACATGATTCTGCACAATATATGTCAAATTCAGTGTTATCCTATCACAAGTTGAAAAGATATAGCCATTCGTTCAAAAAGTGCTTATCTCACCGATTTGAAGCATTTTTGATAAGGAGTGGAAATAACTTATGACTTTCATTCAGCTGGTTTCTGCTGTTTAAATATGTTGTTTAGGACATGATTCTGCACAATATATGTCAAATTCAGTGTAATCCCAACACAGGTTTAAAAGATATAGCCATTCGTTCAAAAAGTGCTTATCTCACCGAGTTTTAGCGTTTTTGATTAGGAGTGGAAATAACTCATGAATTTAATGAAGCTGGTTTCTGCTGTTGAAATATGTTGTTTAGGACATGATTCTGCACAATATAAGTCAAATTCAGTGTAATCCCATCACAAGTTGAAAAGATATAGCCATTCGTTCAAAAAAAGCTTATCTCACCGAGTTGAAGCGTTTTTGATTAGGAGTGGAAATTACATATGACTTTCATTACGCCAGTTCCTGCTGTTGCAATATGTTGTTTAGGACATGATTCTGCACAATATATGTCAAAATCAGTGTAATCCTATCACAAGTTGAAAAGATATAGCCATTCATTCAAAAAGTGCTTATCTCACCAAGTTGAAGCATTTTTAATAAGGAGTGGAAATAACTCATGAATTTCATCAAGCTGGTTTCTGCTATTGCAATATGTTGTTTAGGACATGATTCTGCACAATATAAGTCAAATTCAGTGTAATCCAATCACAAGTTGAAAAGATATAGCCATTCGTTCAAAAAGTGCGTATCTCACCAAGTTGAAACATTTTTGATAAGGAGTGGAAATAACTCATGAATTTCATCAAGCAGGTTTCTGCTATTGCAATATGTTGTTTAGGACATGATTCTGCACAATATAAGTCATTTTTAGTGTAATCCCATCACAAGTTGAAAAGATATATCCATTCGTTCAAAAAGTGCTTATCTCACCGAGTTGAAGCGTTTTTGATTAGGAGTGGAAATTACATATGACTTTCATTACGCCGGTTCCTGCTGTTGCAATATGTTGTTTAGGACATGATTCTGCACAATATATGTCAAATTCAGTGTAATCCTATCACTAGATGAAAAGATATAGCCATTCGTTCAAAAAGTGCTTGTCTCACCGAGTTGAAGCGTTTTTTATAAGGAGTGGAAATAACTCATTAATTTGATCAAGCTGGTTTCTGCTGTTGCAATATGTTGTTTAGGACATGATTCTGCACAATATAAGTCAAATTCAGTGTAATCCCATCACAAGTTGAAAAGATATAGCCATTCGTTCAAAAAGAGCTTATCTCACCAAGTTGAAGCGTTTTTGATTAGGAGTGGAAATTACATATGACTTTCATTACGCCGGTTCCTGCTGTTGCAATATGTTGTTTAGGACATGATTCTGCACAATATATGTCAAAATCAGTGTAATCCTATCACAAGTTGAAAAGATATAGCCATTCATTCAAAAAGTGCTTATCTCACCAAGTTGAAGCATTTTTGATAAGGAGTGGAAATAACTCATGAATTTCATCAAGCTGGTTTCTGCTATTGCAATATGTTGTTTAGGACATGATTCTGCACAATATAAGTCAAATTCAGTGTAATCCAATCACAAGTTGAAAAGATATAGCCATTCGTTCAAAAAGTGCTTATCTCACCGAGTTGAAGCGTTTTTGATAAGGAGTGGAAATTACTCATGAATTTCATCAAGCTGGTGTCTGCTGTGTCAATATGTTGTTTAGGACATGATTCTGCACAATATAAGTCATATTTAGTGTAATCCCATTACAAGTTGAAAAGATATAGCCATTCGTTGAAAAAGTACTTATCACACCGAGTTGAAGCGTTTTTGATTAGGAGTGGAAATCACTTATGACTTTCATTAATCTTGTTCCTGCTGTTGCAATATGTTGTTTAGGACATGATTCTGCACAATATATGTCAAATTCAGTGTTATCCTATCACATGTTTAAAAGATATAGCCATTCGTTCAAAAAGTGCTTATCTCACCGAGTTGAAGCATTTTTGATAAGGAGTGGAAATAACTTATGACTTTCATTCAGCTGGTTTCTGCTGTTTAAATATGTTGTTTAGGACATGATTCTGCACAATATATGTCAAATTCAGTGTAATCCCAACACAGGTTTAAAAGATATAGCCATTCGTTGAAAAAGTGCTTATCTCACCGAGTTGATGCGTTTTTGATAAGGAGTGGAAATAACTCATGAATTTCATTAAACTGGTTCCTGATGTTGCATTGTGTTGTTTAGGACATGATTCGGCACAATATAAGTCAAATTCAGTGTAATCCAGCCACAGGTTGAAAAGATATAGCCATTCGTTCAAAAAGTGCTTATCTCACCGAGTTGAAGCGTTTTCATATAAGGAGTGGAAATAACTCATGAATTTCATCAAGCTGGTTTCTGCTGTTGCAATATGTTGTTTAGGACATGATTCTGCACAATATATGTCAAATTCAGTGTAATCCCATCACAAGTATAAAAGATATAGCCATTCGTTGAAAAAGTGCTTATCTCACCGAGTTGATGCGTTTTTGATTTGGAGTGGAAAAAACTCATGAATTTCATCAAGCTGGTTTCTGCTTTTGAAATATGTTGTTGAGGACATGATTCTGTACAACGTACGTCAAATTCAGTGTAATCATGCCACAAATTCAGAATATATGCCCATTCGTTCAAAAAATGCTAATCTCACCGAGTTGAAGCGTTTTTGATACAGCGTGGAACTAACTCATGAATTTCATCAAGCTGGTCTCTGCTGTTGAAATATGTTGTTTAGGACATGATTCTGCACAATATATGTCAAATTCAGTGTAATCCAATCACAAGTTGAAAAGATATAGCCATTCGTTCAAAAAGTGCTTATCTCACCGAGTTGAAGCGTTTTTGATAAGGAGTGGAAATAACTCATGAATTTCATCAAGCTGGTTTCTGCTGTTGCAATATGTTGTTTAGGACATGATTCTGCACAATATAAGTCATATTTAGTGTAATCCCATTACAAGTTGAAAAGATATAGCCATTCGTTGAAAAAGTACTTATCACACCGAGTTGAAGCGTTTTTGATTAGGAGTGGAAATCACTTATGACTTTCATTAATCTGGTTCCTGCTGTTGCAATATGTTGTTTAGGACATGATTCTGCACAATATATGTCAAATTCAATGTTATCCTATCACATGTTGAAAAGATATAGCCATTCGTTCAAAAAGTGCTTATCTCACCGAGTTGAAGCATTTTTGATAAGGAGTGGAAATAACTTATGACTTTCATTCAGCTGGTTTCTGCTGTTTAAATATGTTGTTTAGGACATGATTCTGCACAATATATGTCAAATTCAGTGTAATCCCAACACAGGTTTAAAAGATATAGCCATTCGTTCAAAAAGTGCTTATCTCACCGAGTTTAAGCGTTTTTGATTAGGAGTGGAAATAACTCATGAATTTCATAAAGCTGGTTTCTGCTGTTGAAATATGTTGTTTAGGACATGATTCTGCACAATATAAGTCAAATTCAGTGTAATCCCATCACAAGTTGAAAAGATATAGCCATTCGTTCAAAAAAAGCTTATCTCACCGAGTTGAAGCGTATGTGATTAGGAGTGGAAATTACATATGACTTTCATTACGTTGGTTCCTGCTGTTGCAATATGTTGTTTAGGACATGATTCTGCACAATATATGTCAAATTCAGTGTAATCCTATCACAAGCTGAAAAAATATAGCCATTCATTCAAAAAGTGCGTATCTCACCAAGTTGAAACATTTTTGATAAGGAGTGGAAATAACTCATGAATTTCATCAAGCAGGTTTCTGCTATTGCAATATGTTGTTTAGGACATGATTCTGCACAATATATGTCAAATTCAGTGTAATCAAATCACAAGTTGAAAAAATATAGCCATTCGTTCAAAAAGTGCTTATCTCACCGAGTTGAAGCGTTTTTGATGAGGAGTGAAAATAACGAATGAATTTCATCAAGCTGGTTACTGCCGTTGCAATATGTTGTTAAGGACATGATTTTGCACAATACAAGTCAAATTCAGTGTAATCCTATCACAAGTTGAAAAGATATAGCCATTCGTTCAAAAAGTGCTTATCTCACCGAGTTGAAGCGTTTTTGATAAGGAGTGGAAATAACTCATGAATTTCATTAAACTGGTTCCTGATGTTGCATTGTGTTGTTTAGGACATGATTCGGCACAATATAAGTCAAATTCAGTGTAATCCAGCCACAGGTTGAAAAGATATAGCCATTCGTTCAAAAAGTGCTTATCTCACCGAGTTGAAGCGTTTTCATATAAGGAGTGGAAATAACTCATGAATTTCATCAAGCTGGTTTCTGCTGTTGAAATATGTTGTTAAGAACATGATTCTGCACAATATATGTCAAATTGAGTGTAATCCAGCGACAAGTTCAAAAGATATACCCATTCTTTCGAAATGTGCTTATCTTTCCGAGTTGAAGCATTTTTGATACAGAGTGGAAATAACTCATGAATTTCATCAAGCTGGTTTCTGCTGTAGAAATATGTGGTTTAGGACATGATTCTGCACAATATAAGTTAAATTCAGTGTTATCCAGCCACAAGTTTAAAAGATATAGCCATTCGTTCAAAATTGGCTTATCTGTCCGAGTTTAAGCGTTTTTGATACAGTGTGGAACTAACTCATGAATTTCATCAAGCTGGTTTCTGCTGTTTAAATATGTTGTTTAGGACATGATTCTGCATAATACATGTCAAATTCAATGTAATCCATCAACAATCTCAAAAGATACAGCCGTTTGTTCAAAACATGCTCATTTTACAGAGTTGAAGCGTTTTTGATACAAAGTGGAAATAACTTATGAATTTCATCAAGCTGGTTTCTGCTGTTGAAATATGTTGTTTAGGACATGATTTTGCACAATGTATGTCAAATTCAGTGTAATCAGGCCAATGGTTCAAAAGATATAGCCATTCGTTCAAAATTGGCTTATCTGTCCGAATTCAAGCGTTTTTGATACAGAGTGGATATAACTCGTGAATTTCATCAAGCTGGTTCCTGCTGTTGACATAAGTTGTTTAAGACATGAATCTGAAAAATATATGTCAAATTCAGTGTAATCCAGCCACAAACTCAAAAGATATAGCCATTCGTTCAAAAAGTGCTAATTTCACCGAGTTGAAGCGTTTTTGATACAGCGTGGAACTAACTCATGAATTTCATCAAGCTGGTTTCTGCTGTTTAAATATGTTGTTTAGGACATGATTCTGCACAATATATGTCAAATTCAATATAATCCATCAACATGTTCAAAAGGTACAGCCGTGTGTTCAAAACATGCTCATCTTACAGAGTTGAAGCGTTTTTGATACAGAGTGGAAATAACTCATGAATTTCATCAAGCTGGTTTCTGCTGTTGAAATATGTTGTCTAGGACATGATTGTGCACAATATATGTCAAATTCAGTGTAATCCAACCTCAAGTTCAAAAGATATAGCCGTTCATTCAAAAAGTGCTTATCTCAACGAGTTCAAGCGTTTTTGATACAGAGTGGAAATAACTCATTAATTTGATCAAGCTGGTTTCTGCTGTTGAAATATGTGTTTTAGGACATGATTTTGCACAATATATATCAAATTTAGTATAATCCAGCCAATGGTTCAAAAATATAGCCATTCGTTCAAAAAGTGCTAATCTCACCGAGTTGAAGCGTTTTAGATACAGAGTGGAAATAACTTATGAATTTCATCAAGCTGGTTTCTGCTGTTGAAATATGTTGTTCAGGACATGATTTTGCACGATATATGTCAAATTCAGTGTAATCAGGCCAATGGTTCAAAAGATATAGCCATTCGTTCAAAATTGGCTTATCTGTCCGAGTTCAAGCGTTTTTGATACAGAGTGGAAATAACTCGTGAATTTCATCAAGCTGGTTTCTACTGTTGAAATATGTTGTTTAGGACATGATTCTGCAAAATATATGTCAAATTCAGTGTAATCCAGCCACAAGTTCAAAAGATATAGCCATTCGTTCAAAAAGTGCTTTTCTCACCCAGTTGAAGTGTTTTTGATACAGAGTGGAAATAACTCATGAATTTCATCAAGCTGGTTTCTGCTGTTGAAATATGTTGTTAAGGACATGATTCTGCATAATATACGTCAATCTCAGTGTGATCCAGCCACAAATTCAAAAGATATAGCCATTCGTTCAAAAAGTGCTTATCTCACGGAATTGAAACTGTTGAAATATGTTGTTTAGGACATGATTCTGCACACTATATGTCAAATTTAATGAAATCCATCAACATGTTCAAAAGATACAGCTGTTTGTTCAAAACATCCTCATCTTACCGTGTTGAAGCGTTTTTGATACAGAGTGGAAATAACTCGTGAATTTCATCAAGCTGGTATCTGCTGTTGAAATATGTTGTTTAGGATATGATTCTGCACAATATATATCAAATTCAGTGTAATCCAGCCAGAAGCTCAAAAAATATAGCCATTTGTTCAAAACGTGCTTATCTCTCCTAGTTGAAGCGTTTTTTATACAGAATGGAACTAACTCATGAATTTCATCAAGCTTGTTCCTGCTGTTGAAATATGTTGTTTAGGACATGATTCTTCACAATATATGTCAAATTCAGTGTAATCCAGCCACAAGTTCACAAGATATAGCCATTCTTTCAGTATGTGCTTATCTCTCGGAGTTCAAGCATTTTTGATACAGAGTGGAAATAACTCATTTATTTCATCAAGCTGGTTCCTGCTGTTTAAATATGGTGTTTAATACACGATTCTGCAAAATATACATCAAATTCAGTGTAATCCAGCCACAAGTTCAAAAGATATAGCCATTCGTTCAAAAAGTGATTATCTCACCGAGTTGAAGCATTTTTGATACCGGGTGGAAATAACTAATGAATTTCATAAAGCTGGTTTCTGGTGTTGAAATATGTCGTTTAGGACATTATTCTGCACAATATATGTAAATTTCAGTGTAATCCTTCCACAAGTTAAAAAGATATAGCCATTCTTTCAAAATGGGCTCATCTCTCCGAGTTTAAGCATTTTTTATACAGAGTGGTATAAACTCATGAATTTCATCAAGCTGGTTTCTGCTGTTCAGATATGTTGTTAAGGACATGATTCTGCACGATATAGATCAAATTCATTGTAATCCAGCCACAAGTTCAAAAGATATAGCCATTCGTTCAAAAACTGCTTATCTCACCGAGTTCAAGGGTTTTTGATACAGAGTGGAAATAACTCATTAATTTCATCAAGCTGGTTTCTGCTGTTGAAATATGTGTTTTAGGACATGATTTTGCACAATATATATCAAATTTAGTGTAATCCAGCCAATGGTTCAAAAATATAGCCATTCGTTCAAAAAGTGCTAATCTCAACGAGTTGAAGCGTTTTTGATACAGAGTGGAAATAACTCATTAATTTCATCAAGCTGGTTTCTGCTGTTGAAATATGTGTTTTAGGACATGATTTTGCACAATATATGTCAAATTCAGTGTAATCAGGCCAATGGTTCAAAAGATATAGCCATTCGTTCAAAATGGGCTTATCTGTCCGAGTTCAAGCGTTTTTGATACAGAGTGGAAATAACTAATGAATTTCATCAAGCTGGTTCCTGCTGTTGACATATGTTGTTTAGGACATGAATCTGCAAAATATATGTCAAATTCAGTGTAATCCAGCCACAAGCTCAAAGATGTAGCCATTCGTTCAAAAAGTGCTAATCTCACCGTGTTGAAGCGTTTTTGATACAGCGTGGAACTAACTCATGAATTTCAAAAAGCTGATTTCTGTTGTTTAAATATGTTGTTTTGGACATGAGTCTGCACAATATATGTCAAATTCAATGTAATCCATCAACCTGTTCAAAAGATACAGCCGTTTATTCAAAACATCCTCATCTTACCGTGTTGAAGCGTTATTGATACAGAGTGGAAATAACTCATGAATTTCATCAAGCTGGTTTCTGCTATTGAAATATGTTGTCTAGGACATGATTCTGCACAATATATGTAAATTCTGTGTTATCCAGCCACAAATTCAAAAGATATAGCCATTCGTTCAAAATGTGCTTATCTCGCCCAGTTGAAGTATTTTTGATACAGAGTGGAAATAACTCATGAATTTCATCAAGCTGGTTTCTGCTGTTGTTATATGTTGTTTAGGACATGAATGTGCAAAATATATGTCATATTCAGTGTAATCCAGCCACAAGCTCAAAAGATATAGCCATTCGTTCAAAAAGTGCTTATCTCACCCAGTTGAAGTATTTTTGATACAGAGTGGAAATAACTCATGAATTTCATTAAGCTGGTTTTTCCTGTTGAAATATGTTGTTTAGGACATGAATCTGCAAAATATATTTCAAATTCAGTGAAATCCAGCCACAAGCTCAAAAGATATAGCCATTCGTTCAAAACGTGCTTATCTCTCCGAGTTGAAACATTTTTGATACAGAGTGGAAATAACTAATGAATTTCATAAAGCTGGTTTCTGCTGTTGAAATGTGTTGTTTAGGACATGATTCTGCACACTATATGTCAAATTTAATGTAGTCCATCAACATGTTCAAAAGATACAGCCGTTTTATCAAAACATGCTCATCTTACCGAGTTAAAGCGTTTTTGATACAGAGCGGAAATAACTCATGAATTTCATCAAGCTGGTTTCTGCTGTTGAAATATGTTGTTTAGGACATTATTCTGCAATTTATACGTCAAATTCAGTGTAATCCAGCCACAAATTAGAAAGATATAACCATTCGTTTAAAAGTGCTTATCTCACGGAGTTGAAGCGTTTTTTATACTGGGTGAAAATAACAAACGAATTTCATCGATCTGGTTTCTGCTGTTGAAATATGTTGTTTAGGACATGATTTTTCACAATATATATCAAATTCAGTGTAATCCAGCCAAAAGTTCAAAAGATATAGCCATTCGTTCAAAATGTTCTTATCTCTCCGAGTTGAAACGTTTATGATACAGAGTGGAAATAACTCATGAATTTCATCAAGCTGTTTTCTGCTGTTGAAATTTGTTGTTTAGGACATGATTTTTCACAATATATATCAAATTCAGTATAATCCAGCCACAAGTTCAAAAGATATAGCCATTCGTTCAAAAAATGCTTTTCTCACCGTGTTAAAGCGTTTTTGATTAGGAGTGGAAATAACTCATGAATATCATCAAGCTGGTTTCTGCTTTTGAAATATGTTGTTGAGGACATGATTCTGTATAACATACGTCAAATTCAGTGTAATCGTGCCACAAATTCAGAAGATATAGCCATTCTTTCAAAACGTGCTAATCTCACGGAATTGAAGCGTTTTTGATACAGAGTGGAACTAACTCATGAATTTCATCAAGCTGGTTTCTGCTGTTGAAATATGTTCTTTAGGACATGATTCTGCACAATATACGTCAATTTCAGTGTAATACAGCCACAACTTCAAAAGATGTAGCCATTCGTTCAAAAACTGCTTATCTCACCGAATTCAAGCGTTTTTGATACAGAGTGGAAATAACTCATGAATTTCATCAAGCTGGTTTCTGCTGTTGAAATATGTTGTTTAGGACATGATTTTACACAAAATATGTCAAATTTAGTGTAATCCAGCCAATGGTTCAAAAATATGGCCATTCGTTCAAAATGGGCTTATCAATCCGAGTTCAAGCGTTTTTGATACAGAGTGGAAATAACTCATGAATTTCATCAAGCTGGTTCCTGCTGTTGAAATATGTTGTTTAGGACATGAATCTGCAAAATATATGTCAAATTCAGTGTAATCCAACCACAAGCTCAAAAGATACAACCATTCGTTCAAAAAGTGCTTTTCTCACCGAGTTGAAGCGTTTTTGATACAGCGTGGAACTAACTCGTGAATTTCATCAAGCGAGTTTCTGCTGTTGAAATATGTTGTTTAGGACATTATTCTGCACAATATATGTAAAATTCAATGTAATCCATCAACATGTTCAAAAGATACAGCCGTTTGTTCAAAACATGCTTATGTTACCAAGTTGAACCGTTTTTGATACAGAGTGGAAATAACTCATAAATTTCATCAAGCTGGTTTCTGCTGTTGAAATATGTTGTCTAGGACATGATTCTGCACAATATATGTCAAATTCTGTGTAATCCAGCCACAAGTTCAAAAGATATAGCCATTCGTTCAAAAAGTGCTTATCTCACCCAGTTGAAGTATTTTTGATACAGAGTGGAAATAACTCATGAATTTCATTAAGCTGGTTTTTGCTGTTGAAATATGTTGTTTAGGACATGAATCTGCAAAATATATTTCAAATTCAGTGTAATCCAGCCACAAGCTCAAAAGATATAGCCATTCGTTCAAAACGTGCTTATCTCTCCGAGTTGAAACATTTTTGATGCAGAGTGGAAATAACTCATGAATTTCATAAAGCTGGTTTCTGCTGTTGAAATATGTTGTTTAGGACATGATTCTGCACACTATATTTCAAATTTAATGTAGTCCATCAACATGTTCAAAAGATACAGCCGTTTTATCCAAACATGCTCATCTTACCGAGTTAAAGCGTTTTTGATACAGAGTGGAACTAACTCATGAATTTCATCAAGCTGGTTTCTGCTGTTGAAATATGTTCTTTAGGACATGATTCTGCACAATATACGTCAATTTCAGTGTAATCCAGCCACAACTTCAAAAGATGTAGCCATTCGTTCAAAAACTGCTTATCTCACCGAATTCAAGCGTTTTTGATACAGAGTGGAAATAACTCATGAATTTCATCAAGCTGGTTTCTGCTGTTGAAATATGTTGTTTAGGACATGATTTTACACAATATATGTCAAATTTAGTGTAATCCAGCCAATGGTTCAAAAATATGGCCATTCGTTCAAAATGGGCTTATCTATCCGAGTTCAAGCGTTTTTGATACAGAGTGGAAATAACTCATGAATTTCATCAAGCTGGTTCCTGCTGTTGAAATATGTTGTTTAGGACATCAATCTGCAAAATATATGTCAAATTCAGTGTAATCCAACCACAAGCTCAAAAGATACAACCATTCGTTCAAAAAGTGCTTTTCTCACCGAGTTGAAGCGTTTTTGATACAGCGTGGAACTAACTCGTGAATTTCATCAAGCTAGTTTCTGCTGTTGAAATATGTTGTTTAGGACATGATTCTGCACAATATGTCAAATTCAATGTAATCCATCAACATGTTCAAAAGATACAGCCGTTTGTTCAAAACATGCTTATGTTACCAAGTTGAACCGTTTTTGATACAGAGTGGAAATAACTCATAAATTTCATCAACCTGGTTTCTGCTGTTGAAATATGTTGTCTAGGACATGATTCTGCACAATATATGTCAAATTCTGTGTAATCCAGCCACAAGTTCAAAAGATATAGCCATTCGTTCAAAAAGTGCTTATCTCACCCAGTTGAAGTATTTTTGATACAGAGTGGAAATAACTCATGAATTTCATTAAGCTGGTTTTTGCTGTTGAAATATGTTGTTTAGGACATGAATCTGCAAAATATATTTCAAATTCAGTGTAATCCAGCCACAAGCTCAAAAGATATAGCCATTCGTTCAAAACGTGCTTATCTCTCCGAGTTGAAACATTTTTGATGCAGAGTGGAAATAACTCATGAATTTCATAAAGCTGGTTTCTGCTGTTGAAATATGTTGTATAGGACATTATTCTGCAATTTATACGTCAAATTCAGTGTAATCCAGCCACAAATTCAAAAGATATAGCCATTCGTTTAAAAGTGCTTATCTCACGGAGTTGAAGCGTTTTTGATACAGAGTGGAAATAACTCATGAATTTCATCAAGCTGGTTTCTGCTGTTGAAATATGTTGTTGAGGACATGATTCTGGACAATATACGTCAAATTCAGTGTAATCCAGCCACAAATTCAAAAGATATAGCCATTCGTTCATAAAGTGCATTTCTCTCCGAGTTGAAGCGTTTTTGATACAGAGTGGAAATTACTCATGAATTTCATCACGCTGGTTTCTGCTGTTGAAATATTTTGTTTAGGACATGATTCTTCACAATATATTTCAAATTCAGTGTAATCCATTCACAAGTTCAAAAGATATAGCCATTCTTTCAAAAGTGCTTATCTCTCCGAGTTGAAGCAGTTTTGATACAGAGTGGAAATAACTAATGAATTTCATCAAGCTGGTTCCTGCTGTTAAAATATGTTGTTTAGGCCATGAATCTGCAAAATATATGTCAAATTCAGTGTAATCCAGCCACAAGCTCAAAAGATATAGCCATTCGTTCAAAAAGTGCTCATCTCACCGAGTTGAAGCGTTTTTGATACAGCGTGGAACTAACTCCTGAATTTCATCAAGCTGGTTTCTGCTGTTGAAATATGTTGTTTAGGACATGATTCTGCACAATATAAGTCAAATTCAATGTAATCCATCAACATGTTCAAAAGATACAGACGTTTGTTCAAAACATGCTCATCTTACCGAGTTGAACCGTTTTTGATACAGAATGGGACTAACTAATGAATTTCACCAAGCTGGTTTCTGCTTTTGAAATATGTTGTTAAGGACATGATTCTGTACAACATACGTCAAATTCAGTGTAATCCTGCCACATATTCAGAAGATATAGCCATTCGTTCAAAAAGTGCTTATCTCACGAAGTTGAAGCATTTTTGATACAGAGTGGAAATAACTAATGAATTTTATCAAGCTGGTTTCTGCTGTTGAAATATGTTGTTGAGGACATGATTCTGGACAATATACGTCAAATTCTGTGTAATCCAGCCACAAGTTCAAAGATATACCCATTCGTTCAAAAAGTGCTTATCTCACCCAGTTGAAGTATTTTTGATACAGAGTGGAAATAACTCATGATTTTCATCAAGCTGGTTTCTGCTGTTGAAATATGTTGTATAGGACATTATTCTGCAATTTATACGTCAAATTCAGTGTAATCCAGCCACAAATTGAAAAGATATAGCCATTCTTTCAAAAGTGCTTATCTCTCCGAGTTGAAGCAGTTTTGATACAGAGTGGAAATAACTCATGAATTTCATTAAGCTTGTTTCTACTGTTGAAATATGTTGTTAAGGACATGATTCTGCACAATATAAGTCAAAGTCAGTGTAATCAGGCCAATGGTTCAAAAGCTATAGCCATTCGTTCAAAATGGGCTTATCTGTCCGAGTTCAAGCGTTTTTGATACAGAGTGGAAATAAAAAATGAATTTCATCAAGCTCGTTCCTGCTGTTGAAATATGTTGTTTAGGACATTAATCTGCAAAATATATGTCAAATTCAGTGTAATCCAGCCACAAATTCAAAAGATATAGCAATTCGTTTAAAAGTGCTTAACTCTCCGAGTTGAAGCGTTTTTGATACAGACTGGAAAAAACTCATGAATTTCATCAAGCTGGTTTCTGCTTTTGAAATATGTTGTTGAGGACATGATTCTGTACAACATCCGTCAAATTCAGTGTAATCCTGCCACAAATTCAGAAGATATAGCCATTCGTTCAAAAACTGCTTATCTCACGAAGTTGAAGCGTTTTTGATACAGAGTGGAAATAACTAATGAATTTTATCAAGCTGGTTTCTGCTGTTGAAATATGTTGTTTAGGACATGATTTTGCAAAATATATGTCTAATTCAGTTTAATCCAGCCACAAATTCCAAAGATATAGCCATTCTTTCAAAACGTGCTTATCTCTCCGAGTTGAAGCAGTTTTGATACAGAGTGGAAATAACTAATGAATTTCATCAAGCTGGTTTCTGCTGTTGAAATATGTTGTTGAGGACATGATTCTGGACAATATATATCAAATTCTGTGTAATCCAGCCACAAGTTCAAAAGATATAGCCATTCGTTCAAAAAGTGCTTATCTCACCCAGTTGAAGTATTTTTGATACAGAGTGGAAATAACTCATGAATTTCATCAAGCTGGTTTCTGCTGTTGAAATATGTTGTATAGGACATGATTCTGCAATTTCTACGTCAAATTCAGTGTAATCCAGCCACAAATTCAAAAGATATAGCCATTCGTTTAAAAGTGCTTATCTCACAGAGTTGTAGCGTTTTTGATACAGAGTGGAAATAACAAATGAATTTTATCAAGCTGGTTTCTACTGTTGAAATATGTTGTTAAGGACATGATTCTGCACATTATAAGACAAAGTCAGTGTAATCGGGCCAATGGTTCAAAAGATATAGCCATTCGTTCAAAATGGGCTTATCTGTCCGAGTTCAAGCGTTTTTCATACAGAGTGGAAATAACAAATGAATTTCATCAAGCTCGTTCCTGCTGTTGTAATATGTTGTTTAGGACATGAATCTGCAAAACATATGTCAAATTCAGTGTAATCCTGCCACAAATTCAGAAGATATAGCCATTCGTTCAAAAAGTGCTAATCTCACGGAATTGAAGCGTTTTTGATACAGAGTGGAACTAACTCATGAATTTCATCAAGCTGATTTCTGCTGTTTAAATATGTTGTTTAGGACATGAATATGCAAAATACATGTCATATTCAGTGTAATCCAGCCACAAGCTCAAAAGATATAGCCATTCGTTCAAAAAGTGCTAATCTCACCGAGTTGAAGCGTTTTTGATACAGCGTGGAACTAACTCATGAATTTCATCAAGCTGGTTTCTGCTGTTGAAATATGTTGTTTAGGACATGAATCTGCAAAATATATGTAAAATTCAGTGTAATCCAGCCAAAAGTTCAAAAGATATAGCCATTCTTTAAAAATGTGCTTATCTCTCCGAGTTGAAGCATTTTTTATACAGAGTGGAAATAACTCACGAATTTCATCAAGCTGGTTTTTGCTGTTGAAATATGTTGTTTAGGACATGATTCATCACAATATATGTCAAATTCAGTGTGATCCAGGCACAAATTCAAAAGATATAGCCATTCGTTCAAAAAGTGCTTTTCTCTCCGACTTGAAGCATTTTTGATACAGAGTGGAACTAACTCATGAATTTCATCAAGCTGGTTTCTGCTGTTGAAATATGTTGTTTAGGACATGATTCTGCACAATATATGTCAAATTCAATGTAATCCATCAACATGTTCAAAAGATACAGACGTTTGTTCAAAACATGCTTATCTCTCCAAGTTGAAACATTTTTGATACAGAGTGGAAATAACTAATGAATTTCACCAAGCTGGTTTCTGCTTTTGAAATATGTTGTTAAGGACATGATTCTGTACAACATACGTCAAATTCAGTGTAATCCTGCCACATATTCAGAAGATATAGCCATTCGTTCAAAAAGTGCTTATCTCACGAAGTTGAAGCATTTTTGATACAGAGTGGAAATAACTAATGAATTTTATCAAGCTGGTTTCTGCTGTTGAAATATGTTGTTGAGGACATGATTCTGGACAATATACGTCAAATTCTGTGTAATCCAGCCACAAGTTCAAAGATATACCCATTCGTTCAAAAAGTGCTTATCTCACCCAGTTGAAGTATTTTTGATACAGAGTGGAAATAACTCATAAATTTCATCAAGCTGGTTTCTGCTGTTGAAATATGTTGTATAGGACATTATTCTGCAATTTATACGTCAAATTCAGTGTAATCCAGCCACAAATTCAAAAGATATAGCCATTCGTTTAAAAGTGCTTATCTCACGGAGTTGAAGCGTTTTTGACAAGAGTGGAAATAACTAATGAATTTTATCAAGCTGGTTTCTACTGTTGAAATATGTTGTTAAGGACATGATTCTGCACATTATAAGACAAAGTCAGTTTAATCGGGCCAATGGTTCAAAAGATATAGCCATTCGTTCAAAATGGGCTTATCTGTCCGAGTTCAAGCGTTTTTCATACAGAGTGGAAATAACAAATGAATTTCATCAAGCTCGTTCCTGCTGTTGTAATATGTTGTTTAGGACATGAATCTGCAAAACATATGTCAAATTCAGTGTAATCCTGCCACAAATTCAGAAGATATAGCCATTCGTTTAAAAAGTGCTAGTCTCACGGAATTGAAGCGTTTTTGATACAGAATGGAACTAACTCATGAATTTCATCAAGCTGGTTTCTGCTGTTGAAATATGTTGTTTAGGACATGAATCTGCAAAATACATGTCATATTCAGTGTTATCCAGCCAAAAGCTCAAAAGATATAGCCATTCGTTCAAAAAGTGCTAATCTCACCGAGTTGAAGCGTTTTTGATACAGCGTGGAAATAACTCATGAATTTCATCAAGCTGGTTTCTGCTTTTGAAATATGTTGCTTAGGACATGATTCTGCCCAATATATGTCAAATTCAATGTAATCCATCAACATGTTCAAAAGATACAGCCGTTTGTTCAAAACATGCTCATCTTACCGAGTTGAAGCGTTTTTGATACAGAGTGGAAATAACTCATGAATTTCATCGAGCTGGTTTCTGCTGTTGAAATATGTTGTTTAGGACATGAATCTGCAAAATATATGTCAAATTCAGTGTAATCCAGCCAAAAGTTCAAAAGATATAGCCATTCTTTAAAAATGTGCTTATCTCTCCGAGTTGAAGCATTTTTTATACAGAGTGGAAATAACTCACGAATTTCATCAAGCTGGTTTCTGCTGTTGAAATATGTTGTTTAGGACATGATTCATCACAATATATGTCAAATTCAGTGTGATCCAGGCACAAATTCAAAAGATATAGCCATTCGTTCAAAAAGTGCTTTTCTCTCCGAGTTGAAGCATTTTTGATACAGAGTGGAACTAACTCATGAATTTCATCAAGCTGGTTTCTGCTGTTGAAATATGTTGTTTAGGACATGATTCTGCACAATATATGTCAAATTCAATGTAATCCATCAACATGTTCAAAAGATACAGACGTTTGTTCAAAACATGCTCATCTTACCGAGTTGAAGCGTTTTTGATACAGAGTGGAAATAACTCATGAATTTCATCAAGCTGGTTTCTGCTGTTGAAATATGTCGTTTAGGACATGAATCTGCAAAATATATGTAAAATTCAGTGTAATCCAGCCAAAAGCTCAAAAGATATAGCCATTTGTTCAAAACGTGCTTATCTCTCCAAGTTGAAACATTTTTGATACAGAGTGGAAATAACTAATGAATTTCATAAAGCTGGTTTCGGCTGTTGAAATATGTTGTTTAGGACATGATTCTGCACAATATATGTCAAATTTAATGTAGTCCATCAACATGTTCAAAAGATACAGCCGTTTGTTCAAAACATGCTCATCTTACCGAGTTAAAGCGTTTTTGATACAGAGTGGAAAAAACTCATGAATTTCATCAAGCTGGTTTCTGCTGTTGAAATATGTTTTTTAGGACATGATTCTGTACAATATATGTCAAATTTAATGTAGTCCATCAACATGTTCAAAAGATACAGCCGTTTGTTCAAAACATGCTCATCTTACCGAGTTAAAGCGTTTTTGATACAGAGTGGAAAAAACTCATGAATTTCATCAAGCTGGTTTCTGCTGTTGAAATATGTTGTTTAGGACATGATTCTGCACAATATATGTCAAAGTCAGTGTAATCCAGCCACAAGCTCAAAAGATATAACCATTCATTCAAAACGTGCTTATCTCTCCGAGTTGAAGCGTTTTTTATACAGAATGGGACTAACTAATGAATTTCATCAAGCTGGTTTCTGCTTTTGAAATATGTTGTTGAGGAAGTGATTCTGTACAACATACGTCACATTCAGTGTAATCCTGCCACAAATTTAGAAGATATAGCCATTCGTTCAAAATGTGCTTATCTCACGGAGTTGACGCGTCTTTGATACAGAGTGGAAATAACTAATGAATTTTATCAAACTGGTTTCTGCTGTTGAAATATGTGGTTGAGGACAATATTCTGGACAATATACGTCAAATTCTGTGTAATCCAGCCACAAGTTCAAAAGATATAGCCATTTGTTCAAAACGTGCTTATCTCTCCGAGTTGAAGCATTTTTGATACAGAGTGGAACTAACTCATGAATTTCATCAAGCTGGTTTCTGCTGTTGAAATATGTTGTTCAGGACATGATTCAGCACAATATACGTCAAAGTCAGTGTGATCAGGCCAATGGTTCAAAAGATATAGCCATTCGTTCAAAATGGGCTTATCTGTCCGAGTTCAAGCGTTTTTGATACAGAGTGGAAATAACTCATGAATTTCATCAAGCTGGTTTCTGCTGTTGAAATATGTCGTTTAGGACATGAATCTACAAAATATATGTAAAATTCAGTGTAATCCAGCCAAAAGCTCAAAAGATATAGCCATTTGTTCAAAACGTGCTTATCTCTCCAAGTTGAAACATTTTTGATACAGAGTGGAAATAACTAATGAATTTCACCAAGCTGGTTTCTGCTGTTGAAATATGTTGTTGAGGACATGATTCTGGACAATATACGTCAAATTCTGTGTAATCCAGCCACAAGTTTAAAGATATACCCATTCGTTCAAAAAGTGCTTATCTCACCCAGTTGAAGTATTTTTGATACAGAGTGGAAATAACTCATGAATTTCATCAAGCTGGTTTCTGCTGTTGAAATATGTTGTATAGGACATTATTCTGCAATTTATACGTCAAATTCAGTGTAATCCAGCCACAAATTCAAAAGATATAGCCATTCTTTCAAAAGTGCTTATCTCTCCGAGTTGAAGCAGTTTTGATACAGAGTGGAAATAACTCATGAATTTCATCAAGCTTGTTTCTACTGTTGAAATATGTTGTTAAGGACATGATTCTGCACAATATAAGTCAAAGTCAGTGTAATCAGGCCAATGGTTCAAAAGATATAGCCATTCGTTCAAAATGGGCTTATCTGTCCGAGTTCAAGCGTTTTTGATACAGAGTGGAAATAAAAAATGAATTTCATCAAGCTCGTTCCTGCTGTTGAAATATGTTGTTTAGGACATTAATCTCTAATATATATGTCAAATTCAGTGTAATCCAGCCATAAATTCGAAAGGATATAGCCATTCTTTTAAAAGTGCTTATCTCACAGAGTTGAAGCGTTTTTGATACAGAGTGGAAATAACTAATGAATTTCACCAAGCTGGTTTCTGCTGTTGAAATATGTTGTTGAGGACATGATTCTGGACAATATACGTCAAATTCTGTGTAATCCAGCCACAAGTTTAAAGATATACCCATTCGTTCAAAAAGTGCTTATCTCACCCAGTTGAAGTATTTTTGATACAGAGTGGAAATAACTCATGAATTTCATCAAGCTGGTTTCTGCTGTTGAAATATGTCGTTTAGGACATGAATCTGCAAAATATATGTAAAATTCAGTGTAATCCAGCCAAATGCTCAAAAGATATAGCCATTTGTTCAAAACGTGCTTATCTCTCCAAGTTGAAAAATTTTTGATACAGAGTGGAAATAACTAATGAATTTCATAAAGCTGGTTTCGGCTGTTGAAATATGTTGTTTAGGACATGATTCTGCACAATATATGTCAAATTTAATGTAGTCCATCAACATGTTCAAAAGATACAGCCGTTTGTTCAAAACATGCTCATCTTACTGAGTTAAAGCGTTTTTGATACAGAGTGGAAAAAACTCATGAATTTCATCAAGCTGGTTTCTGCTGTTGAAATATGTTGTTTAGGACATGATTCTGCACAATATATGTCAAATTTAATGTAGTCCATCAACATGTTCAAAAGATACAGCCGTTTGTTCAAAACATGCTCATCTTACCGAGTTAAAGCGTTTTTGATACAGAGTGGAAATAACTCATGAATTTCATCAAGCTGGTTTCTGCTGTTGAAATATGTTGTTGAGGACATGATTCTGGACAATATACGTCAAATTCAGTGTAATCCAGCCACAAATTCAAAAGATATAGCCATTCGTTCATAAAGTGCATTTCTCTCCGAGTTGAAGCGTTTTTGATACAGAGTGGAAATTACTCATGAATTTCATCACGCTGGTTTCTGCTGTTGAAATATTTTGTTTAGGACATGATTCTTCACAATATATTTCAAATTCAGTGTAATCCATTCACAAGTTCAAAAGATATAGCCATTCTTTCAAAAGTGCTTATCTCTCCGAGTTGAAGCAGTTTTGATACAGAGTGGAAATAACTAATGAATTTCATCAAGCTGGTTCCTGCTGTTAAAATATGTTGTTTAGGCCATGAATCTGCAAAATATATGTCAAATTCAGTGTAATCCAGCCACAAGCTCAAAAGATATAGCCATTCGTTCAAAAAGTGCTCATCTCACCGAGTTGAAGCGTTTTTGATACAGCGTGGAACTAACTCCTGAATTTCATCAAGCTGGTTTCTGCTGTTGAAATATGTTGTTTAGGACATGATTCTGCACAATATAAGTCAAATTCAATGTAATCCATCAACATGTTCAAAAGATACAGACGTTTGTTCAAAACATGCTCATCTTACCGAGTTGAACCGTTTTTGATACAGAATGGGACTAACTAATGAATTTCACCAAGCTGGTTTCTGCTTTTGAAATATGTTGTTAAGGACATGATTCTGTACAACATACGTCAAATTCAGTGTAATCCTGCCACATATTCAGAAGATATAGCCATTCGTTCAAAAAGTGCTTATCTCACGAAGTTGAAGCATTTTTGATACAGAGTGGAAATAACTAATGAATTTTATCAAGCTGGTTTCTGCTGTTGAAATATGTTGTTGAGGACATGATTCTGGACAATATACGTCAAATTCTGTGTAATCCAGCCACAAGTTCAAAGATATACCCATTCGTTCAAAAAGTGCTTATCTCACCCAGTTGAAGTATTTTTGATACAGAGTGGAAATAACTCATGATTTTCATCAAGCTGGTTTCTGCTGTTGAAATATGTTGTATAGGACATTATTCTGCAATTTATACGTCAAATTCAGTGTAATCCAGCCACAAATTGAAAAGATATAGCCATTCTTTCAAAAGTGCTTATCTCTCCGAGTTGAAGCAGTTTTGATACAGAGTGGAAATAACTCATGAATTTCATTAAGCTTGTTTCTACTGTTGAAATATGTTGTTAAGGACATGATTCTGCACAATATAAGTCAAAGTCAGTGTAATCAGGCCAATGGTTCAAAAGCTATAGCCATTCGTTCAAAATGGGCTTATCTGTCCGAGTTCAAGCGTTTTTGATACAGAGTGGAAATAAAAAATGAATTTCATCAAGCTCGTTCCTGCTGTTGAAATATGTTGTTTAGGACATTAATCTGCAAAATATATGTCAAATTCAGTGTAATCCAGCCACAAATTCAAAAGATATAGCAATTCGTTTAAAAGTGCTTAACTCTCCGAGTTGAAGCGTTTTTGATACAGACTGGAAAAAACTCATGAATTTCATCAAGCTGGTTTCTGCTTTTGAAATATGTTGTTGAGGACATGATTCTGTACAACATCCGTCAAATTCAGTGTAATCCTGCCACAAATTCAGAAGATATAGCCATTCGTTCAAAAACTGCTTATCTCACGAAGTTGAAGCGTTTTTGATACAGAGTGGAAATAACTAATGAATTTTATCAAGCTGGTTTCTGCTGTTGAAATATGTTGTTTAGGACATGATTTTGCAAAATATATGTCTAATTCAGTTTAATCCAGCCACAAATTCCAAAGATATAGCCATTCTTTCAAAACGTGCTTATCTCTCCGAGTTGAAGCAGTTTTGATACAGAGTGGAAATAACTAATGAATTTCATCAAGCTGGTTTCTGCTGTTGAAATATGTTGTTGAGGACATGATTCTGGACAATATATATCAAATTCTGTGTAATCCAGCCACAAGTTCAAAAGATATAGCCATTCGTTCAAAAAGTGCTTATCTCACCCAGTTGAAGTATTTTTGATACAGAGTGGAAATAACTCATGAATTTCATCAAGCTGGTTTCTGCTGTTGAAATATGTTGTATAGGACATGATTCTGCAATTTCTACGTCAAATTCAGTGTAATCCAGCCACAAATTCAAAAGATATAGCCATTCGTTTAAAAGTGCTTATCTCACAGAGTTGTAGCGTTTTTGATACAGAGTGGAAATAACAAATGAATTTTATCAAGCTGGTTTCTACTGTTGAAATATGTTGTTAAGGACATGATTCTGCACATTATAAGACAAAGTCAGTGTAATCGGGCCAATGGTTCAAAAGATATAGCCATTCGTTCAAAATGGGCTTATCTGTCCGAGTTCAAGCGTTTTTCATACAGAGTGGAAATAACAAATGAATTTCATCAAGCTCGTTCCTGCTGTTGTAATATGTTGTTTAGGACATGAATCTGCAAAACATATGTCAAATTCAGTGTAATCCTGCCACAAATTCAGAAGATATAGCCATTCGTTCAAAAAGTGCTAATCTCACGGAATTGAAGCGTTTTTGATACAGAGTGGAACTAACTCATGAATTTCATCAAGCTGATTTCTGCTGTTTAAATATGTTGTTTAGGACATGAATATGCAAAATACATGTCATATTCAGTGTAATCCAGCCACAAGCTCAAAAGATATAGCCATTCGTTCAAAAAGTGCTAATCTCACCGAGTTGAAGCGTTTTTGATACAGCGTGGAACTAACTCATGAATTTCATCAAGCTGGTTTCTGCTGTTGAAATATGTTGTTTAGGACATGAATCTGCAAAATATATGTAAAATTCAGTGTAATCCAGCCAAAAGTTCAAAAGATATAGCCATTCTTTAAAAATGTGCTTATCTCTCCGAGTTGAAGCATTTTTTATACAGAGTGGAAATAACTCACGAATTTCATCAAGCTGGTTTTTGCTGTTGAAATATGTTGTTTAGGACATGATTCATCACAATATATGTCAAATTCAGTGTGATCCAGGCACAAATTCAAAAGATATAGCCATTCGTTCAAAAAGTGCTTTTCTCTCCGACTTGAAGCATTTTTGATACAGAGTGGAACTAACTCATGAATTTCATCAAGCTGGTTTCTGCTGTTGAAATATGTTGTTTAGGACATGATTCTGCACAATATATGTCAAATTCAATGTAATCCATCAACATGTTCAAAAGATACAGACGTTTGTTCAAAACATGCTTATCTCTCCAAGTTGAAACATTTTTGATACAGAGTGGAAATAACTAATGAATTTCACCAAGCTGGTTTCTGCTTTTGAAATATGTTGTTGAGGACATGATTCTGGACAATATACGTCAAATTCTGTGTAATCCAGCCACAAGTTTAAAGATATACCCATTCGTTCAAAAAGTGCTTATCTCACCCAGTTGAAGTATTTTTGATACAGAGTGGAAATAACTCATGAATTTCATCAAGCTGGTTTCTGCTGTTGAAATATGTCGTTTAGGACATGAATCTGCAAAATATATGTAAAATTCAGTGTAATCCAGCCAAATGCTCAAAAGATATAGCCATTTGTTCAAAACGTGCTTATCTCTCCAAGTTGAAAAATTTTTGATACAGAGTGGAAATAACTAATGAATTTCATAAAGCTGGTTTCGGCTGTTGAAATATGTTGTTTAGGACATGATTCTGCACAATATATGTCAAATTTAATGTAGTCCATCAACATGTTCAAAAGATACAGCCGTTTGTTCAAAACATGCTCATCTTACTGAGTTAAAGCGTTTTTGATACAGAGTGGAAAAAACTCATGAATTTCATCAAGCTGGTTTCTGCTGTTGAAATATGTTGTTTAGGACATGATTCTGCACAATATATGTCAAATTTAATGTAGTCCATCAACATGTTCAAAAGATACAGCCGTTTGTTCAAAACATGCTCATCTTACCGAGTTAAAGCGTTTTTGATACAGAGTGGAAAAAACTCATGAATTTCATCAAGCTGGTTTCTGCTGTTGAAATATGTTTTTTAGGACATGATTCTGCACAATATATGTCAAATTTAATGTAGTCCATCAACATGTTCAAAAGATACAGCCGTTTGTTCAAAACATGCTCATCTTACCGAGTTAAAGCGTTTTTGATACAGAGTGGAAAAAACTCATGAATTTCATCAAGCTGGTTTCTGCTGTTGAAATATGTTGTTTAGGACATGATTCTGCACAATATATGTCAAAGTCAGTGTAATCCAGCCACAAGCTCAAAAGATATAACCATTCATTCAAAACGTGCTTATCTCTCCGAGTTGAAGCGTTTTTTATACAGAATGGGACTAACTAATGAATTTCATCAAGCTGGTTTCTGCTTTTGAAATATGTTGTTGAGGAAGTGATTCTGTACAACATACGTCACATTCAGTGTAATCCTGCCACAAATTTAGAAGATATAGCCATTCGTTCAAAATGTGCTTATCTCACGGAGTTGACGCGTCTTTGATACAGAGTGGAAATTACTAATGAATTTTATCAAACTGTTTCTGCTGTTGAAATATGTGGTTGAGGACATGATTCTGGACAATATATGTCAAATTCTGTGTAATCCAGCCACAAGTTCAAAAGATATAGCCATTTGTTCAAAACGTTCTTATCTCTCCGAGTTGAAGCATTTTTGATACAGAGTGGAACTAACTCATGAATTTCATCAAGCTGGTTTCTGCTGTTGAAATATGTTGTTTAGGACATGATTCAGCACAATATACGTCAAAGTCAGTGTAATCAGGCCAATGGTTCAAAAGATATAGCCATTCGTTCAAAATGGGCTTATCTGTCCGAGTTCAAGCGTTTTTGATACAGACTGGAAATAACTAATGAATTTCATCAAGCTGGTTCCTGCTGTTGAAATATGTTGTTTAGGACATGAATCTGCAAAATATATGTCAAATTCAGTGTAATCCAGCCACAAACTCAAAAGATATAGCCATTCGTTCAAAAAGTGCTCATCTCACCGAGTTGAAGCGTTTTTTATACAGCGTGGAACTAACTCCTGAATTTCATCAAGCTGGTTTCTGCGGTTGAAATATGTTGTTTAGGACATGATTCTGCACAATATACGTCAAATTCAATGTAATCCATCAACATGTTCAAAAGATACAGCCGTTTGTTCAAAACATGCTCATCTTACCGAGTTGAAGCGTTTTTGATACAGAGTGGAAATAACTCATGAATTTCATCAAGCTGGGTTCTGCTGTTGAAATATGTTGTTTAGGACATGAATATGCACAATATATGTCAAATTCAGTGTAATCCAGCCACAAGCTCAAAAGATATAACCATTTATTCAAAACGTGCTTATCTCTCCGAGTTGAACCGTTTTTGATACAGAATGGGACTAACTAATGAATTTCATCAAGCTGGTTTCTGCTTTTGAAATATGTTGTTAAGGACATGATTCTGTACAACATACGTCAAATTCAGTGTAATCATGCCACAAATTCAGAAGATATAGCCATTCGTTCAAAAAAGTGCTTATCTCACGAAGTTGAAGCGTTTTTGATACAGAGTGGAAATAACTAATGAATTTTATCAAACTGGTTTCTGCTGTTGAAATATGTTGTTGAGGACATGATTCTGGACAATATACGTCAAATTCTGTGTAATCCAGCCACAAGTTCAAAGATATAGCCATTCTTTCAAAGGTGCTTATCTCTCCGAGTTGAAACAGTTTTGATACAGAGTGGAAATAACTCATGAATTTCATCAAGCTTGTTTCTACTCTTGAAATATGTTGTTAAGGACATGATTCTGCACAATATAAGTCAAATTCAGTGTAATCAGGCCAATGGTTCAAAAGATATAGCCATTCTTTCAAAATGGGCTTATCTGTCCGAGTTCAAGCGTTTTTGATACAGAGTGGAAATAAAAAATGAATTTCATCAAGCTCTTTCCTGATGTTGATATATGTTGTTTAGGACATTAATCTACAAAATATATGTCAAATTCAGTGTAATCCAGCCATAAATTCGAAAGGATATAGCCATTCTTTTAAAAGTGCTTATCTCACAGAGTTGAAGCGTTTTTGATACAGAGTGGAAATAACTCATGAATTTCATCAAGCTGGTTTCTGCTGTTGAAATATGTTTTATAGGACATGAATCTGAAATTTATACGTCAAATTCAGTGTAATCCAGCCACAAATTCAAAAGATATAGCAATTCGTTTAAAAGTGCTTAACTCTCCGAGTTGAAGCGTTTTTGATACAGACTGGAAAAAACTCATGAATTTCATCAAGCTGGTTTCTGCTTTTGAAATATGTTGTTGAGGACATGATTCTGTACAACATACGTCAAATTCAGTGTAATCCTGCCACAAATTCAGAAGATATAGCCATTTGTTCAAAAACTGCTTATCTCACGAAGTTGAAGCGTTTTTGATACAGAGTGGAAATAACTAATGAATTTTATCAAACTGGTTTCTGCTGTTGAAATATGTTGTTGAGGACATGATTCTGGAAAATATATGTCAAATTCTGTGTAATCCAGCCACAAGTTCAAAAGATATAGCCATTCGTTCAAAAAGTGCTTATCTCACCCAGTTGAAGTATTTTTGATAGAGAGTGGAAATAACTCATGAATTTCATCAAGCTGGTTTCTGCTGTTGAAATATGTTGTATAGGACATGATTCTGCAATTTCTACGTCAAATTCGGTGTAATCCAGCCACAAATTCAAAAGATATAGCCATTCGTTTAAAAGTGCTTATCTCACGTAGTTGAAGCGTTTTTGATACAGAGTGGAAATAACTAATGAATTTTATCAAGCTGGTTTCTGATGTTGAAATATGTTGTTGAGGACATGATTCTGGACAATGCATGTCAAATTCAGTGTAATCCAGCCACAAATTCAAAAGATATAGCCATTCGTTCATAAAGTGCTTTTCTCTCCGAGTTGAAGCGTTTTTTATACAGAGTGGAAATTACTCATGAATTTCATCACGCTGGTTTCTGCTGTTGAAATATGTTGTTTAGGACATGATTCTTCACAATATATGTCAAATTCAGTGTAATCCATTCACAAGTTCAAAAGATATAGCCATTCTTTCAAAAGTGCTTATCTCTCCGAGTTGAAGCAGTTTTGATACAGAGTGGAAATAACTCATGAATTTCATCAAGCTGGTTTCTACTGTTGAAATATGTTGTTAATGACATGATTCTGCACAATATATGTCAAAGTCAGTGTAATAAGGCCAATGGTTCAAAAGATATAGCCATTCGTTCAAAATGGGCTTATCTGTCCGAGTTCAAGCGTTTTTGATACAGAGTGGAAATAACAAATGAATTTCATCAAGCTGGTTCCTGCTGTTGAAATATGTTGTTTCGGACATGAATCTGCAAAATACATGTCAAATTCAGTGTAATCCAGCCACAAGCTCAAAAGATATAGCCATTCGTTAAAAAATTGCTAATCTCACCGAGTTGAAGCGTTTTTGATACAGCGTGGAACTAACTCATGAATTTCATCAAGCTGGTTTCTGCTGTTTAAATATGTTGTTTAGGACATGATTCTGCCCAATATATGTCAAATTCAATGTAATCCATCAACATGTTCAAAAGATACAGCCGTTTGTTCAAAACATGCTCATCTTACCGAGTTGAAGCATTTTTTTATACAGAGTGGAAATAACTCATGAATTTCATCAAGCTGGTTTCTGCTGTTGAAATATGTTGTTTAGGACATGAATCTGCAAAATATATGTCAAATTTAGTGTAATCCAGCCACAAGTTCAAAAGATATAGCCATTCTTTAAAAATGTGCTTATCTCTCCGAGTTGAAGCATTTTTTATACAGAGTGGAAATAACTCGTGAATTTCATCAAGCTGGTTTCTGCTGTTGAAATATGTTGTTTAGGACATGATTCTTCACAATATATGTCAAATTCAGTGTGATCCAGCCACAAACTCAAAAGATTTAGCCGTTCGTTCAAAAAGTGCTTATCTCTCCGAGTTGAAGCAGTTTTGATACAGAGTGGAAATAACTCATGAATTTCATCAAGCTTGTTTCTACTGTTGAAATATGTTGTTAAGGACATGATTCTACACAATATAAGTCAAAGTCAATGTAATCAGGCCAATGGTTCAAAAGATATAGCCATTCTTTAAAAAAGTGCTTATCTCACCGAGTCGAAGGGTTTTTGATACAGAGTGGAAAGAACTAATCAATTCCATAATGCTGGTTTCTGCTGTTGAAATATGTCGTTTAGGACATTATTCTGCACAATATATGTCAAATTCAGTGTAATCCAGCCACAAGTTCAAAAGATATTGCCGTTCGTTCAAAAAGTGCTTCACTCTCCGAGTTGAAGCATTTTTGATACAAAGTGGAAATAACACATGAATTTCATCAAGCTGGTTTCTGCTGTTGAAATATGTTGTTTAGGACATGATTCTTCACAATATATGTCAAATTCAGTGTAATCCTGCCACAAGTTCAAAAGATATTGCCGTTCGTTCAAAAAGTGCTTTTCTCTCCGACTTGTACCGTTTTTGATACAGAGTGGAAATTACTCATGAATTTCATCAAGCTGGTTTCTGCTGTTGAAATATGTTGTTTAGGACATGATTCTTCACAATATATGTCAAATTCAGTGTAATCCGGCCACAAGTTCAAAAGATATAGCCATTCTTTCAAAATTGCTTATCTCTCCGAGTTGAAGCAGTTTTGATACAGAGTGGAGATAACTCATGAATTTCATCAAGCTTGTTTCTAAAGTTGAAATATGTTGTTAAGGACCTGATTCTGCACAATATAAGTCAAAGTCAGTGTAATCAGTCCAATGGTTCAAAAGATATAGCCATTCGTTCAAAAGTGCTTATCTCACCGAGTTGAGGCAGTTTTGATACAGAGTGGAAATAACTCATGAATTTCATTGAGCTTGTTTCTACTGTTGAAATATGTTGTTAAGGACATGATTCTGCACAATATAAGTCAAAGTCAGTGTAATCAGGCCAATGGTTCAAAAGATAGAGCCATTCGTTCAAAATGGGCTTACTTTCCGAGTTCAAGCGTTTTTGATACAGAGTGGAAATAACAAATGAATTTCATCAAGCTCGTTCCTGATGTTGAAATATGTTGTTGAGGACATGATTCTGGACATTGCATGTCAAATTCAGTGTAATCCAGCCACAAATTCAAAAGATATAGCCATTCGTTCATAAAGTGCTTTTCTCTCCGAGTTGAACCGTTTTTTATACAGAGTGGAAATTACTCATGAATTTCATCACGCTGGTTTCTGCTGTTGAAATATGTTGTTTAGGACATGATTCTTCACAATATATGTCAAATTCAGTGTAATCCATTCACAAGTTCAAAAGATATAGCCATTCTTTCAAAAGTGCTTATCTCTCCGAGTTGAAGCAGTTTTGATACAGAGTGGAAATAACTCATGAATTTCATCAAGCTGGTTTCTACTGTTGAAATATGTTGTTAAGGACATGATTCTGCACAATATATGTCAAAGTCAGTGTAATAAGGCCAATGGTTCAAAAGATATAGCCATTCTTTCAAAAGTGCTTATCTGTCCGAGTTCAAGCGTTTTTGATACAGAGTGGAAATAAAAAATGAATTTCATCAAGCTCGTTCCTGCTGTTGAAATATGTTGTTTAGGACATTAATCTGCAAAATATATGTCAAATTCAGTGTAATCCAGCCATAAATTCGAAAGGATATAGCCATTCTTTTAAAAGTGCTTATCTCACAGAGTTGAAGCGTTTTTGATACAGAGTGGAAATAACTCATGAATTTCATCAAGCTGGTTTCTGCTGTTGAAATATGTTGTTTAGGACATGATTCTGAAATTTATACGTCAAATTCAGTGTAATCCAGCCACAAATTCAAAAGATATAGCAATTCGTTTAAAAGTGCTTAACTCTCCGAGTTGAAGCGTTTTTGATACAGACTGGAAATAACTAATGAATTTCATCAAGCTGGTTCCTGCTGTTGAAATATGTTGTTTCGGACATGAATCTGCAAAATAGATGTCAGATTCAGTGTAATCCAGCCACAAGCTCAAAAGATCAAGCCATTCGTTAAAAAATTGCTAATCTCACCGAGTTGAAGCGTTTTTGATACAGCGTGGAACTAACTCATGAATTTCATCAAGCTGGTTTCTGCTGTTTAAATATGTTGTTTAGGACATGATTCTGCCCAATATATGTCAAATTCAATGTAATCCATCAACATGTTCAAAAGATACAGCCGTTTGTTCAAAACATGCTCATCTTACCGAGTTGAAGCGTTTTTTTATACAGAGTGGAAATAACTCATGAATTTCATCAAGCTGGTTTCTGCTGTTGAAATATGTTGTTTAGGACATGAATCTGCAAAATATATGTCAAATTTAGTGTAATCCAGCCACAAGTTCAAAAGATATAGCCATTCTTTAAAAATGTGCTTATCTCTCCGAGTTGAAGCATTTTTTATACAGAGTGGAAATAACTCGTGAATTTCATCAAGCTGGTTTCTGCTGTTGAAATATGTTGTTTAGGACATGATTCTTCACAATATATGTCAAATTCAGTGTGATCCAGCCACAAACTCAAAAGATTTAGCCATTCGTTCAAAAAGTGCTTATCTCTCCGAGTTGAAGCAGTTTTGATACAGAGTGGAAATAACTCATGAATTTCATCAAGCTTGTTTCTACTGTTGAAATATGTTGTTAAGGACATGATTCTACACAATATAAGTCAAAGTCAGTGTAATCAGGCCAATGGTTCAAAAGATATAGCCATTCTTTAAAAAAGTGCTTATCTCACCGAGTCGAAGCGTTTTTGATACAGAGTGGAAAGAACTAATCAATTCCATAATGCTGGTTTCTGCTGTTGAAATATGTCGTTTAGGACATTATTCTGCACAATATATGTCAAATTCAGTGTAATCCAGCCACAAGTTCAAAAGATATTGCCGTTCGTTCAAAAAGTGCTTCACTCTCCGAGTTGAAGCATTTTTGATACAAAGTGGAAATAACACATGAATTTCATCAAGCTGGTTTCTGCTGTTGAAATATGTTGTTTAGGACAAGATTCTTCACAATATATGTCAAATTCAGTGTAATCCTGCCACAAGTTCAAAAGATATAGCCATTCTTTCAAAATTGCTTTTCTCTCCGACTTGAAGCAGTTTTGATACAGAGTGGAGATAACTCATGAATTTCATCAAGCTTGTTTCTACTTTTGAAATATGTTGTTAAGGACCTGATTCTGCACAATATAAGTCAAAGTCAGTGTAATCAGTCCAATGGTTCAAAAGATATAGCCATTCGTTCAAAAGTGCTTATCTCACCGAGTTGAAGCAGTTTTGATACAGAGTGGAAATAACTCATGAATTTCATCAAGCTTGTTTCTACTGTTGAAATATGTTGTTAAGGACATGATTCTGCACAATATAAGTCAAAGTCAGTGTAATCAGGCCAATGGTTCAAAAGATATAGCCATTCGTTCAAAATGGGCTTACTTTCCGAGTTCAAGCGTTTTTGATACAGAGTGGAAATAAAAAATGAATTTCATCAAGCTCGTTCCTGATGTTGAAATATGTTGTTTAGGACATTAATCTGCAAAATATATGTCAAATTCAGTATAATCCAGCCATAAATTCGAAAGGATATAGCCATTCTTTTAAAAGTGTTTATCTCACAGAGTTGAAGCGTTTTTGATACAGAGTGGAAATAACTCATGAATTTCTTCAAGCTGGTTTCTGCTGTTGAAATATGTTGTATAGGACATGATTCTGCAATTTACACGTCAAATTCAGTGTAATCCAGCCACAAATTCAAAAGATATAGCAATTCGTTTAAAAGTGCTTAACTCTCCGAGTTGAAGCGTTTTTGATACAGAGTGGAAAAAACTCATGAATTTCATCAAGCTGGTTTCTGCTGTTGAAATATGTTGTATAGGACATGATTCTGCAATTTATACGTCAAATTAAGTGTAATCCAGCCACAAATTCCAAAGATATAGCCATTCTTTAAAAAAGTGCTTATCTCACCGAGTCGAAGCGTTTTTGATACAGAGTGGAAAGAACTAATCAATTCCATAATGCTGGTTTCTGCTGTTCAAATATGTCGTTTAGGACATTATTCTTCACATTATATGTCAAATTCAGTGTAATCCAGCTACAAGTTCAAAAGATATAGCCATTCTTTCAAAAGTGCTTATCTCTCCGAGTTGAAGCATTTTTGATACAGAGTGGAAATAACTAATGAATTTCATCAAGCTGATTTCTACTGTTGAAATATGTTTTTTAGGACATGAATATGCACAATATATGTCAAATTCTGTGTAATCCAGCCACAAATACCAAAGATATAGCCATTCTTTCAAAACGTGCTTATCTCACCGAGTTCAAGCGTTTTTTATACAGAGTGGAAATAACTCATGAATTTCATCAAGCTGGTTTCTGGTGTTGAAATATGTCGTTTAGGACATGATTTTGCAAAATATATGTCAAATTCAGTGTAATCCAGCCACAAATTCCAAAAGTATAGCCATTCTTTCAAAACGTGCTTATCTCACCGAGTCGAAGCGTTTTTGATACAGAGTGGAAATAACTAATGAATTTCATAAAGCTGGTTTCTGCTGTTGAAATATGTCGTTTAGGACATTATTCTGCACAATATACGTCAAATTCAGTGTAATCCAGCCACAAATTCAAAAGATATAGCCATTTTTCAAAAAGTGCTTAACTCTCCGAGTTGAAGCGTTTTTGATACAGAGTGGAAATAACTCATGAATTTCATCAAGCTGGTTTCTGCTGTTGAAATATGTTGTTTAGGACATGATTCTGCATAATATACGTCAAATTCAGTGTGATCCAGCCACGAATTCAAAAGATGTAGCCATTCTTTCAAAAAGTGCTTGTCTCTCCGAGTTGAAGCGTTTTTGATACAGAGTGGAAATAACTCATGAATTTCATCAAGCTGGTTTCTGCTGTTGAAATATGTTGTTTAGGACATTATTCTTCACAATATATGTCAAATTCAGTGTAATCCAGGCACAAGTTCAAAAGATATAGCCATTAATTCAAAAGTGCTTATCTCTCCGAGTTGAAGCAGTTTTGATACAGAGTGGAAATAACTCATGAATTTCATCAAGCTTCTTTTTACTGTTGAAATATGTTGATGAGGACATGATTCTGCACAATATAAGTCAAAGTCAGTGTAATCAGGCCAATGGTTCAAAAGATATAGCCATTCGTTCAAAATGGGCTTATCTGTCCGAGTTCAAGCGTTTTTGATACAGAGTGGAAATAAAGAATGAATTTCATCAAGCTCGTTCCTGCTGTTGGAATATTTTGTTTAGGACCTTAATCTGCAAAATATATGTCAAATTTAGTGTAATCCAGCCACAAATTCAAAAGGATATAGCCATTCTTTTAAAAGTGCTTATCTCACAGAGTTGAAGCATTTTTGATACAGAGTGGAACTAACTCATGAATTTCATCAAGCTGGTTTCTGCTGTTGAAATATGTTGTTTAGGACATTATTCTGCACAATATATGTCAAATTCAGTGTAATCCAGCAACAAATTCCAAAGGTATAGCCATTCTTTCAAAACGTGCTTAAGTCACGGAGTTGAAGCGTTTTTGATACAGAGTGGAAATAACTAATGAATTTCATCAAGCTGGTTTCTACTGTTGAAATATGTTGTTTAGGACATGATTTTTCACAATATATATCAAATTCAGTGTAATCCAGCCACAAGTTCAAAAGATATAGCCATTCTTTAAAAATGTGCTTATCTCTCCGAGTTGAAGCATTTTAGATACAAAGTTGAAATAACAAATGAATTTCATAAAGCTGGTTTCTGCTGTTGAAATATGTCGTTTAGGACATTATTCTGGACAATATACTTCAAATTCAGTGTAATCCAGCCTCAAATTCAAAAGATATAGCCATTCGTTCAAAAAGTGCTCGTCTCTCCGAGTTGAAGCGTTTTTGATACAGAGTGGAAATAACTCATGAATTTCATCAAGCTGGTTTCTGCTGTTGAAATATGTTGTTTAGGACATGATTCTTCACAATATATGTCAAATTCAGTGTAATCCAGCCACAAGTTCAAAAGATATAGCTGTTCGTTCAAAAAGTGCTTATGTCTCCGAGTTGAAGCGTTTTTGATACAGAATGGAAATAACTCATGAATTTCATCAAGCTGGTTTCTGCTGTTGAAATATGTCGTTTAGGACATTATTCTGCACAATATATGTCAAATTCAGTGTAATCCAGCTACAAATTCAAAAGATATAGCCATTCTTTCAAAACGTGCTTATCTCACCGAGTCGAAGCGTTTTTGATACAGAGTGGAAATAACTCATGAATTTCATCAAGCTGGTTTCAGCTGTTGAAATATGTTGTTTAGGACATGATTCTGCACAATATATGTCAAATTCAGTGTAATCCAGCCTCAAGCTCAAAATATATAGCCATTTGTTCAAAACGTGCTTATCTCTCCGAGTTGAAGCGTTTTTGATACAGAATGAAACTAACTCATGAATTTCATCAAGCTGGTTTCTGCTGTTGAAATATGTTGTTTAGGACATGATTCTGCATAATATACGTCAAATTCAGTGTGATCCAGCCACGAATTCAAAAGATATAGCCATTCTTTAAAAAAGTGCTTGTCTCTCCGAGTTGTACCGTTTTTGATACAGAGTGGAAATTACTCATGAATTTCATCAAGCTGGTTTCTGCTGTTGAAATATGTTGTTTAGGACATTATTCTGCACAATATATGTCAAATTCAGTGTAATCCAGCTTCAAATTCCAAAGATATAGCCATTCTTTCAAAACGTGCTTATCTCACCGAGTCGAAGCGTTTTTGATACAGAGTGAAAATAACTCATGAATTTCATCAAGCTGGTTTCTGCTGTTGAAATATGTTGTTTAGGACATGATTCTGCACAATATATGTCAAATTCAGTGTAATCCAGCCTCAAGCTCAAAATATATAGCCATTTGTTCAAAACGTGCTTATCTCTCCGAGTTGAAGCGTTTTTGATACAGAATGAAACTAACTCATGAATTTCATCAAGCTGGTTTCTGCTGTTGAAATATGTTGTTTAGGACATGATTCTGCATAATATACGTCAAATTCAGTGTGATCCAGCCACGAATTCAAAAGATATAGCCATTCTTTAAAACAGTGCTTGTCTCTCCGAGTTGTACCGTTTTTGATACAGAGTGGAAATTACTCATGAATTTCATCAAGCTGGTTTCTGCTGTTGAAATATATTGTTTACGACATGATTCTTCACAATATATGTCAAATTCAGTGTGATCCAGCCACAAATTCAAAAGATATAGCCATTCTTTCAAAAAGTGCTTATCTCACGGAGTTGAAGCGTTTATGATACAGAGTGGAAATAACTAATGAATTTTATCAAGCTGGTTTCTGCTGTTGAAATGTGTTGTTGAGGACATTATTCTGGACAATATACGTCAAATTCAGTGTAATCCAGCCACAAATTCAAAAGATATAGCCATTTTTCAAAACGTGCTATCTCTCCGAGTTGAAGCATTTTTGATACAGAGTGGAACTAACTCATGAATTTCATCAAGCTGGTTTCTGCTGTTGAAATATGTGGTTTAGGACATGATTTTGCTCAATATATGTCAAATTCAGTGTAATCAGGCCAATGGTTCAAAAGATATAGCCATTCGTTAAAATGGGCTTATCTGTCCGAGTTCAAGCGTTTGGATACAGAGTGGAAATAAGTAATGATTTTCATCAAGCTGGTTTCTGCTGTTGAAATATGTTAAGGACATGATTCTGCACAATATATGTCAAATTCAATGTATCCATCAACATGTTCAAAAGATACAGCCGTTTGTCCAAAACATGCTCATCTTACCGAGTTGAAGCGTTTTTGATACAGAGTGGAAATAACTCATGAATTTCATCAAGCTGGTTTCTGCTGTTGAAATATGTTGTTTAGGACATGAATATGCACAATATATGTCAAATTCAGTGTAATCCAGCCACAAGCTCAAAAGATATAACCATTCTTTCAAAACGTGCTTATCTCACCGAGTTCAAGCGTTTTTGATAGAAAGTGGAAATAACTCATGAATTTCATCGAGCTGGTTTCTGCTTTTAAAATATGTTGTTTAGGACATGATTCTGCACAATATATGTCAAATTCAGTGTAATCCAGCCACAAGCTCAAAAGATATAGCCATTCTTTCAAAACGTGCTTATCTCTCCGAGTTGAAGCGTTTTTGATACAGAATGAAACTAACTCATGAATTTCATCAAGCTGGTTTCTGCTGTTGAAATATGTTGTTTAGGACATGATTCTGCATAATATAAGTCAAATTCAGTGTGATCCAGCCACGAATTCAAAAGATATAGCCATTCTTTAAAAAAGTGCTTGTCTCTCCGAGTTGTACCGTTTTTGATACAGAGTGGAAATTACTCATGAATTTCATCAAGCTGGTTTCTGCTGTTGAAATATGTTGTTTAGGACATTATTCTGCACAATATATGTCAAATTCAGTATAATCCAGCCACAAGTTCAAAAGATATTGCCGTTCGTTCAAAAAGTGCTTAACTCTCTGAGTTGAAGCGTTTTTGATAGAGTGGAAATAACTTATGAATTTCATCAAGCTGGTTTCTGCTGTTGAAATATGTGGTTTAGGACATGATTTTGCTCAATATATGCCAAATTCAGTGTAATCAGGCCAATGGTTAAAAAGATATAGCCATTCGTTCAAAATGGGATTATCTGTCCGAGTTCAAGCGTTTTTGATACACACTGGAAATAACTAATGAATTTCATCAAGCTGGTTTCTGCTGTTGAAATATGTTGTTAAGGACATGATTCTGCACAATATGTGTCAAATTCAATGTAATCCATCAACATGTTCAAAAGATACAGCCGTTTGTCCAAAACATGCTCATCTTACCGAGTTGAAGCGTTTTTGATACAGAGTGGAAATAACTCATGAATTTCATCAAGCTGGTTTCTGCTGTTGAAATATGTTGTTTAGGACATGATTCTGCACACTATATGTCAAATTTAATGAAATCCATCAGCATGTTCAAAAGATACAGCCGTTTGTTCAAACCATTCTCATCTTACCGAGTTGAAGCGTTTTTGATACAGAGTGGAAATAACTCATGAATTTCATCAAGCTGGTTTCTGCTGTTGAAATATGTTGTTTAGGACATGATTCTTCACAATATATGTCAAATTCAGTGTAATCCAGCCACAAGTTCAAAAGATATAGCCATTCTTTCAAAAGTGCTTATCTCTCCGAGTTGAAGCAGTTTTGATACAGAGTGGAAATAACTCATGAATTTCATCAAGCTTGTTTCTACTGTTGAAATATGTTGTTAAGGACATGATTCTGCTCAATATAAGTCAAAGTCAATGTAATCAGGCCAATGGTTCAAAAGATATAGCCATTCGTTCAAAATGGGCTCATCCGTCCGAGTTAAAGCGTTTTTGATACAGAGTGGAAATAACAAATGAATTTCATCAAGCTCGTTCCTGCTGTTGAAATATGTTGTTTAGGACATTAATCTGCAAAATATATGTCAATATCAGTGTAATCCAGCAACAAATTCAAAAGGATATAGCCATTCTTTTAAAAGTGCTTATCTCACAGAGTTGAAGCGTTTTTGATACAGAGTGGAAATAACTCATGAATTTCATCAAGCTGGTTTCTGCCGTTGAAATGTGTTGTATAGGACATGATTTTGCAATTTGTACGTCAAATTCAGTGTAATCCAGCCACAAGTTCAAAAGATATAGCCATTCGTTTAAAAGTGCTTATCTCACGGAGTTGAAGCGTTTTTGATACAGAGTGGAAATAACTAATGAATTTCATCAAGCTTTTTTCTGCTGTTGAAATATGTTGTTTAGGACATGATTTTTCACAATATGTATCAAATTCAGTGTAATCCAGCCACAAATTCAAAAGATATAGCCATTCTTTAATAATGTGCTTATCTCTCCGAGTTGAAGCATTTTTGATACAGAGTGGAAATAACTCATGAATTTCATCAAGCTGGTTTCTGCTGTTGAAATATATTGTTTAGGACATGATTCTTCACAATATATGTCAAATTCAGTGTGATCCAGCCACAAATTCAAAAGATATAGCCATTCTTTCAAAAAGTGCTTATCTCACGGAGTTGAAGCGTTTTTGATACAGAGTGGAAATAACTAATGAATTTTATCAAGCTGGTTTCTGCTGTTGAAATGTGTTGTTGAGGACATTATTCTGGACAATATACGTCAAATTCAGTGTAATCCAGCCACAAATTCAAAAGATATAGCCATTTTTCAAAACGTGCTATCTCTCCGAGTTGAAACATTTTTGATACAGAGTGGAACTAACTCATGAATTTCATCAAGCTGGTTTCTGCTGTTGAAATATGTGGTTTAGGACATGATTTTGCTCAATATATGTCAAATTCAGTGTAATCAGGCCAATGGTTCAAAAGATATAGCCATTCGTTAAAATGGGCTTATCTGTCCGAGTTCAAGCGTTTTTGATACAGAGTGGAAATAAGTAATGATTTTCATCAAGCTGGTTTCTGCTGTTGAAATATGTTAAGGACATGATTCTGCACAATATATGTCAAATTCAATGTATCCATCAACATGTTCAAAAGATACAGCCGTTTGTCCAAAACATGCTCATCTTACCGAGTTGAAGCGTTTTTGATACAGAGTGGAAATAACTCATGAATTTCGTCAAGCTGGTTTCTGCTGTTGAAATATGTTGTTTAGGACATGAATATGCACAATATATGTCAAATTCAGTGTAATCCAGCCACAAGCTCAAAAGATATAGCCATTCTTTCAAAACGTGCTTATCTCACCGAGTTCAAGCGTTTTTGATAGAGAGTGGAAATAACTCATGAATTTCATCGAGCCTGTTTCTGCTGTTGAAATATGTTGTTTAGGACATGATTCTGCACAATATATGTCAAATTCTGTGTAATCCAGCCACAAGCTCAAAAGATATAGCCATTCTTTCAAAACGTGCTTATCTCTCCGAGTTGAAGCGTTTTTGATACAGAATGAAACTAACTCATGAATTTCATCAAGCTGGTTTCTGCTGTTGAAATATGTTGTTTAGGACATGATTCTGCATAATATACGTCAAATTCAGTGTGATCCAGCCACGAATTCAAAAGATATAGCCATTCTTTAAAAAAGTGCTTGTCTCTCCGAGTTGTACCGTTTTTGATACAGAGTGGAAATTTCTCATGAATTTCATCAAGCTGGTCTCTGCTGTTGAAATATGTTGTTTAGGACATTATTCTGCACAATATATGTCAAATTCAGTATAATCCAGCCACAAGTTCAAAAGATATTGCCGTTCGTTCAAAAAGTGCTTAACTCTCTGAGTTGAAGCGTTTTTGATACAGAGTGGAAATAACTTATGAATTTCATCAAGCTGGTTTCTGCTGTTTAAATATGTGGTTTAGGACATGATTTTGCTCAATATATGCCAAATTCAGTGTAATAAGGCCAATGGTTCAAAAGATATAGCCATTCGTTCAAAATGGGATTATCTGTCCGAGTTCAAGCGTTTTTGATACACACTGGAAATAACTATGAATTTCATCAAGCTGGTTTCTGCTGTTGAAATATGTTGTTAAGGACATGATTCTGCACAATATATGTCAAATTCAATGTAATCCATCAACATGTTCAAAAGATACAGCCGTTTGTCCAAAACATGCTCATCTTACCGAGTTGAAGCGTTTTTGATACAGAGTGGAAATAACTCATGAATTTCATCAAGCTGGTTTCTGCTGTTGAAATATGTTGTTTAGGACATGATTCTGCACACTATATGTCAAATTTAATGAAATCCATCAACATGTTCAAAAGATACAGCCGTTTGTTCAAACCATTCTCATCTTACCGAGTTGAATCGTTTTTGATACAGAGTGGAAATAACTCATGAATTTCATCAAGCTGGTTTCTGCTGTTGAAATATGTTGTTTAGGACATGATTCTTCACAATATATGTCAAATTCAGTGTAATCCAGCCACAAGTTCAAAAGATATAGCCATTCTTTCAAAAGTGCTTATCTCTCCGAGTTGAAGCAGTTTTGATACAGAGTGGAAATAACTCATGAATTTCATCAAGCTTGTTTCTACTGTTGAAATATGTTGTTAAGGACATGATTCTGCACAATATAAGTCAAAGTCAATATAATCAGGCCAATGGTTCAAAAGATATAGCCATTCGTTCAAAATGGGCTTATCCGTCCGAGTTAAAGCGTTTTTGATACAGAGTGGAAATAAAAAATGAATTTCATCAAGCTCGTTCCTGCTGTTGAAATATGTTGTTTAGGACATTAATCTGCAAAATATATGTCAATATCAGTGTAATCCAGCCACAAATTCAAAAGGATATAGCCATTCTTTTTAAAGTGCTTATCTCACAGAGTTGAAGCGTTTTTGATACAGAGTGGAAATAACTCATGAATTTCATCAAGCTGGTTTCTGCCGTTGAAATGTGTTGTATAGGACATGATTCTGCAATTTGTACGTCAAATTCAGTGTAATCCAGCCACAAGTTCAAAAGATATAGCCATTCTTTAATAATGTGCTTATCTCTCCGAGTTGAAGCATTTTTGATGCAGAGTGGAACTAACTCATGAATTTCATCAAGCTGGTTTCTGCTGTTGAAATATTTGGTTTAGGACATGATTTTGCTCAATATATGTCAAATTCAGTGTACTCAGGCCAATGGTTCAAAAGATATAGCCATTCGTTAAAAAGGGCTTATCTGTCCGAGTTCAAGCGTTTTTGATACAGAGTGGAAATAAGTAATGATTTTCATCAAGCTGGTTTCTGCTGTTGAAATATGTTGTTTAGGACATGATTCTGCACACTATATGTCAAATTTAATGAAATCAATCAACATGTTCAAAAGATACAGCCGTTTGTTCAAACCATTCTCATCTTACCGAGTTGAAGCGTTTTTGATACAGAGTGGAACTAACTGATGAATTTCATCAAGCTGGTTTCTGCTGTTGAAATATGTTGTTTAGGACATGATTCTGCACAATATATGTCAAATTCAGTGTAATCCAGCCACAAGCTCAAAAGATATAACCATTTGTTCAAAACGTGCTTATCTCTCCGAGTTGAAGCGTTTTTGATACAGAATGAAACAAAGTCATGAATTTCATCAAGCTGGTTTCTGCTGTTGAAATATGTTGTTTAGGAAATGAATCTGAAATATACATGTCAAATTCAGTGTAATCCAGCCACAAGCTCAAAAGATATAGCCATTCGTTCAAAACGTGCTTATCTCTCCGAGTTGAAACATTTTTGATACAGAGTGGGAATAACTAATGAATTTCATAAAGCTGGTTTCTGCTGTTGAAATATGTTGTTTAGGACATGATTCTTCACAATATATGTCAAATTCAGTGTAATCCAGCCACAAGTTCAAAAGATATAGCCATTCTTTCAAAAGTGCTTATCTCTCCGAGTTGAAGCATTTTTGATACATAGTGGAAATAATAAATGAATTTCATCAAGCTCGTTCCTGCTGATGAAATATGTTTTTTAGGACATGTTTCTGCAAAATATATGTCAAATTTAATATAATCCATCAACATGTTCAAAAAATACAGCCGTTTGTCCAAAACGTGCTCATCTTACCGAGTTGAAGCGTTTTTGATACAGAGTGCAAATAACTCATGAATTTCATCACGCTGGTTTCTGCTGTTGAAATATGTTGTCTAGGACATGATTCTGCACAATATATGTCAAATTCTGTGTAATCCAGCCACAAGTTCAAAAGATATAGCCATTCGTTTAAAAGTGCTTATCTCACGGAGTTGAAGCGTTTTTGATACAGAGTGGAAATAACTAATGAATTTCATCAATTTTTTTTCTGCTGTTGAAATATGTTGTTTAGGACATGATTTTTCACAATATGTATCAAATTCAGTGTAATCCAGCCACAAATTCAAAAGATATAGCCATTCTTTAATAATGTGCTTATCTCTCAGATTTGAAGCATTTTTGATACAGAGTGGAAATAACTCATGAATTTCATCAAGCTGGTTTCTGCTGTTGAAATATATTGTTTAGGACATGATTCTTCACAATATATGTCAAATTCAGTGTGATCCAGCCACAAATTCAAAAGATATAGCCATTCTTTCAAAAAGTGCTTATCTCACGGAGTTGAAGCGTTTTTGATACAGAGTGGAAATAACTAATGAATTTTATCAAGCTGGTTTCTGCTGTTGAAATGTGTTGTTGAGGACATTATTCTGGACAATATACGTCAAATTCAGTGTAATCCAGCCACAAATTCAAAAGATATAGCCATTTTTCAAAACGTGCTATCTCTCCGAGTTGAAACATTTTTGATACAGAGTGGAACTAACTCATGAATTTCATCAAGCTGGTTTCTGCTGTTGAAATATGTGGTTTAGGACATGATTTTGCTCAATATATGTCAAATTCAGTGTAATCAGGCCAATGGTTCAAAAGATATAGCCATTCGTTAAAATGGGCTTATCTGTCCGAGTTCAAGCATTTTTGATACAGAGTGGAAATAAGTAATGATTTTCATCAAGCTGGTTTCTGCTGTTGAAATATGTTAAGGACATGATTCTGCACAATATATGTCAAATTCAATGTATCCATCAACATGTTCAAAAGATACAGCCGTTTGTCCAAAACATGCTCATCTTACCGAGTTGAAGTGTTTTTGATACAGAGTGGAAATAACTCATGAATTTCATCAAGCTGGTTTCTGCTGTTGAAATATGTTGTTTAGGACATGAATATGCACAATATATGTCAAATTCAGTGTAATCCAGCCACAAGCTCAAAAGATATAGCCATTCTTTCAAAACGTGCTTATCTCACCGAGTTCAAGCGTTTTTGATAGAGAGTGGAAATAACTCATGAATTTCATCGAGCTGGTTTCTGCTGTTGAAATATGTTGTTTAGGACTTGATTCTGCACAATATATGTCAAATTCAGTGTAATCCAGCCACAAGCTCAAAAGATATAGCCATTCTTTCAAAACGTGCTTATCTCTCCGAGTTGAAACATTTTTGATACAGAGTGGGAATGACTGATGAATTTCATAAAGCTGGTTTCTGCTGTTGAAATATGTTGTTTAGGACATGATCCTTCACAATATATGTCAAATTCAGTGTGATCCAGCAACAAATTCAAAAGATATAGCCATTCTTTCAAAAAGTGCTTATCTCACCGAGTTGAAGCGTTTTTGGTACAGAGTGGATATAACTAATGAATTTTATCAAGCTGGTTTCTACTGGTGAAATATGTTGTTGAGGACATGATTCTGGACAATATACGTCAAATTCAGTGTAATCCAGCCACAAATTCAAAAGATATAACTATTCGTTCAAAAAGTGCTTTTCTCTCCGACTTGAACCGTTTTTGATACAGAGTGGAAATTACTCATGAATTTCATCACGCTGGTTTCTGCTGGTGAAATATGTTGTTTAGGACATGATTCTTCACAATATATGTCAAATTCAGTGTTTTCCAGCCACAAGTTCAAAAGATATAGCCATTCTTTCAAAAGTGCTTATCTCTCCGAGTTGAAGCATTTTTGATACATAGTGGAAATAACTCATGAATTTCATCAAGCTGGTTTCTACTGTTGAAATATGTTGTTAAGGACATGATTCTGCACATTATACGTCAAAGTCAGTGTAATCAGGCCAATGGTTCAAAAGATATAGCCATTCGTTCAAAATGTGCTTATCTGTCCGAGTTCAAGCGTTTTTGATACAGATTGGAAATAACAAATGAATTTCATCAAGCTCGTTCCTGCTGTCGAAATATGTTTTTTAGGACATGATTCTGCAAAATATATGTCAAATTTAATATAATCCATCAACATGTTCAAAAAATACAGCCGTTTGTCCAAAACATGCTCATCTTACCGAGTTGAAGCGTTTTTGATACAGAGTGGAAATAACTCATGAATTTCATCACGCTGGTTTCTGCTGTTGAAATATGTTGTCTAGGACATGATGCTGCACAATATATGTCAAATTCTGTGTAATCCAGCCACAAGCTCAAAAGATATAGCCATTCGTTTAAAAGTGCTTATCTCACGGAGTTGAAGCGTTTTTGATACAGAGTGGAAATAACTAATGAATTTCATCAAGCTTTTTTCTGCTGTTGAAATATGTTGTTTAGGACATGATTTTTCACAATATGTATCAAATTCAGTGTAATCCAGCCACAAGCTCAAAAGATATAGCCATTCTTTCAAAACGTGCTTATCTCTCCGAGTTGAAGCGTTTTTGATACAGAATGAAACTAACTCATGAATGTCATCAAGCTGGTTTCTGCTGTTGAAATATGTTGTTTAGGACATGATTCTGCATAATATACGTCAAATTCAGTGTGATCCAGCCACGAATTCAAAAGATATAGCCATTCTTTAAAAAGGTGCTTGTCTCTCCGAGTTGTACCGTTTTTGATACAGAGTGGAAATTACTCATGAATTTCATCAAGCTGGTTTCTGCTGTTGAAATATGTTGTTTAGGACATTATTCTGCACAATATATGTCAAATTCAGTATAATCCAGCCACAAGTTCAAAAGATATTGCCGTTCGTTCAAAAAGTGCTTAACTCTCTGAGTTGAAGCGTTTTTGATAGAGTGGAAATAACTCATGAATTTCATCAAGCTGGTTTCTGCTGTTGAAATATGTCGTTTAGGACATGATTTTGCTCAATATATGCCAAATTCAGTGTAATCAGGCCAATGGTTCAAAAGATATAGCCATTCGTTCAAAATGGGATTATCTGTCCGAGTTCAAGCGTTTTTGATACACACTGGAAATAACTAATGAATTTCATCAAGCTGGTTTCTGCTGTTGAAATATGTTGTTAAGGACATGATTCTGCACAATATATGTCAAATTCAATGTAATCCATCAACATGTTCAAAAGATACAGCCCTTTGTCCAAAACATGTTCATCTTACAGAGTTGAAGCGTTTTTGATACAGAGTGGAAATAACTCATGAATTTCATCAAGCTGGTTTCTGCTGTTGAAATATGTTGTTTAGGACATGATTCTGCACACTATATGTCAAATTTAATGTAATCCATCAACATGTTCAAAAGATACAGCCGTTTGTTCAAACCATTCTCATCTTACCGAGTTGAAGCGTTTTTGATACAGAGTGGAAATAACTAATGAATTTCATCGAGCTGGTTTCTGCTGTTGAAATATGTTGTTTAGGACATGATTCTGCACAATATATGTCAAATTCAGTGTGATCCAGCCACGAATTCAAAAGATATAGCCATTCTTTAGAAAAGTGCTTGTCTCTCCGAATTGTACCGTTTTTGATACAGAGTGGAAATTACTCATGAATTTCATCAAGCTGGTTTCTGCTGTTGAAATATGTTGTTTAGGACATGATTCTGCACAATATATGTCAAATTCTGTGTAATCCAGCCACAAGCTCAAAAGATATAGCCATTCGTTTAAAAGTGCTTATCTCACGGAGTTGAAGCGTTTTTGATACAGAGTGGAAATAACTAATGAATTTCATCGAGCTGGTTTCTGCTGTTGAAATATGTTGTTTAGGACATGATTCTGCACAATATATGTCAAATTCAGTGTGATCCAGCCACGAATTCAAAAGATATAGCCATTCTTTAGAAAAGTGCTTGTCTCTCCGAATTGTACCGTTTTTGATACAGAGTGGAAATTACTCATGAATTTCATCACGCTGGTTTCTGCTGTTGAAATATGTTGTTTAGGACATGATTCTGCACAATATATGTCAAATTCTGTGTAATCCAGCCACAAGCTCAAAAGATATAGCCATTCGTTTAAAAGTGCTTATCTCACGGAGTTGAAGCGTTTTTGATACAGAGTGGAAATAACTAATGAATTTCATCAAGCTTTTTTCTGCTGTTGAAATATGTTGTTTAGGACATGATTTTTCACAATATGTATCAAATTCAGTGTAATCCAGCCACAAGCTCAAAAGATATAGCCATTCTTTCAAAACGTGCTTATCTCTCCGAGTTGAAGCGTTTTTGATACAGAATGAAACTAACTCATGAATGTCATCAAGCTGGTTTCTGCTGTTGAAATATGTTGTTTAGGACATGATTCTGCATAATATACGTCAAATTCAGTGTGATCCAGCCACGAATTCAAAAGATATAGCCATTCTTTAAAAAGGTGCTTGTCTCTCCGAGTTGTACCGTTTTTGATACAGAGTGGAAATTACTCATGAATTTCATCAAGCTGGTTTCTGCTGTTGAAATATGTTGTTTAGGACATTATTCTGCACAATATATGTCAAATTCAGTATAATCCAGCCACAAGTTCAAAAGATATTGCCGTTCGTTCAAAAAGTGCTTAACTCTCTGAGTTGAAGCGTTTTTGATAGAGTGGAAATAACTCATGAATTTCATCAAGCTGGTTTCTGCTGTTGAAATATGTCGTTTAGGACATATTTTTGCTCAATATATGCCAAATTCAGTGTAATCAGGCCAATGGTTCAAAAGATATAGCCATTCGTTCAAAATGGGATTATCTGTCCGAGTTCAAGCGTTTTTGATACACACTGGAAATAACTAATGAATTTCATCAAGCTGGTTTCTGCTGTTGAAATATGTTGTTAAGGACATGATTCTGCACAATATATGTCAAATTCAATGTAATCCATCAACATGTTCAAAAGATACAGCCCTTTGTCCAAAACATGTTCATCTTACAGAGTTGAAGCGTTTTTGATACAGAGTGGAAATAACTCATGAATTTCATCAAGCTGGTTTCTGCTGTTGAAATATGTTGTTTAGGACATGATTCTGCACACTATATGTCAAATTTAATGTAATCCATCAACATGTTCAAAAGATACAGCCGTTTGTTCAAACCATTCTCATCTTACCGAGTTGAAGCGTTTTTGATACAGAGTGGAAATAACTAATGAATTTCATCGAGCTGGTTTCTGCTGTTGAAATATGTTGTTTAGGACATGATTTTTCACAATATGTATCAAATTCAGTGTAATCCGGCCACAAGCTCAAAAGATATAGCCATTCTTTCAAAACGTGCTTATCTCTCCGAGTTGAAGCGTTTTTGATACAGAATGAAACTAACTCATGAATGTCATCAAGCTGGTTTCTGCTGTTGAAATATGTTGTTTAGGACATGATTCTGCATAATATACGTCAAATTCAGTGTGATCCAGCCACGAATTCAAAAGATATAGCCATTCTTTAAAAAGGTGCTTGTCTCTCCGAGTTGTACCGTTTTTGATACAGAGTGGAAATTACTCATGAATTTCATCAAGCTGGTTTCTGCTGTTGAAATATGTTGTTTAGGACATTATTCTGCACAATATATGTCAAATTCAGTATAATCCAGCCACAAGTTCAAAAGATATTGCCGTTCGTTCAAAAAGTGCTTAACTCTCTGAGTTGAAGCGTTTTTGATAGAGTGGAAATAACTCATGAATTTCATCAAGCTGGTTTCTGCTGTTGAAATATGTCGTTTAGGACATGATTTTGCTCAATATATGCCAAATTCAGTGTAATCAGGCCAATGGTTCAAAAGATATAGCCATTCGTTCAAAATGGGATTATCTGTCCGAGTTCAAGCGTTTTTGATACACACTGGAAATAACTAATGAATTTCATCAAGCTGGTTTCTGCTGTTGAAATATGTTGTTAAGGACATGATTCTTCACAATATACGTCAAATTCAGTGTGATCCAGCCACGAATTCAAAAGATATAGCCATTCTTTAAAAAAGTGCTTGTCTCTCCGAGTTGTACCGTTTTTGATACAGAGTGGAAATTACTCATGAATTTCATCAAGCTGGTTTCTGCTGTTGAAATATGTTGTTTAGGACATTATTCTGCACAATATATGTCAAATTCAGTGTAATCCAGCTTCAAATTCCAAAGATATAGCCATTCTTTCAAAACGTGCTTATCTCACCGAGTCGAAGCGTTTTTGATACAGAGTGAAAATAACTCATGAATTTCATCAAGCTGGTTTCTGCTGTTGAAATATGTTGTTTAGGACATGATTCTGCACAATATATGTCAAATTCAGTGTAATCCAGCCTCAAGCTCAAAATATATAGCCATTTGTTCAAAACGTGCTTATCTCTCCGAGTTGAAGCGTTTTTGATACAGAATGAAACTAACTCATGAATTTCATCAAGCTGGTTTCTGCTGTTGAAATATGTTGTTTAGGACATGATTCTGCATAATATACGTCAAATTCAGTGTGATCCAGCCACGAATTCAAAAGATATAGCCATTCTTTAAAACAGTGCTTGTCTCTCCGAGTTGTACCGTTTTTGATACAGAGTGGAAATTACTCATGAATTTCATCAAGCTGGTTTCTGCTGTTGAAATATATTGTTTACGACATGATTCTTCACAATATATGTCAAATTCAGTGTGATCCAGCCACAAATTCAAAAGATATAGCCATTCTTTCAAAAAGTGCTTATCTCACGGAGTTGAAGCGTTTATGATACAGAGTGGAAATAACTAATGAATTTTATCAAGCTGGTTTCTGCTGTTGAAATGTGTTGTTGAGGACATTATTCTGGACAATATACGTCAAATTCAGTGTAATCCAGCCACAAATTCAAAAGATATAGCCATTTTTCAAAACGTGCTATCTCTCCGAGTTGAAGCATTTTTGATACAGAGTGGAACTAACTCATGAATTTCATCAAGCTGGTTTCTGCTGTTGAAATATGTGGTTTAGGACATGATTTTGCTCAATATATGTCAAATTCAGTGTAATCAGGCCAATGGTTCAAAAGATATAGCCATTCGTTAAAATGGGCTTATCTGTCCGAGTTCAAGCGTTTGGATACAGAGTGGAAATAAGTAATGATTTTCATCAAGCTGGTTTCTGCTGTTGAAATATGTTAAGGACATGATTCTGCACAATATATGTCAAATTCAATGTATCCATCAACATGTTCAAAAGATACAGCCGTTTGTCCAAAACATGCTCATCTTACCGAGTTGAAGCGTTTTTGATACAGAGTGGAAATAACTCATGAATTTCATCAAGCTGGTTTCTGCTGTTGAAATATGTTGTTTAGGACATGAATATGCACAATATATGTCAAATTCAGTGTAATCCAGCCACAAGCTCAAAAGATATAACCATTCTTTCAAAACGTGCTTATCTCACCGAGTTCAAGCGTTTTTGATAGAAAGTGGAAATAACTCATGAATTTCATCGAGCTGGTTTCTGCTTTTAAAATATGTTGTTTAGGACATGATTCTGCACAATATATGTCAAATTCAGTGTAATCCAGCCACAAGCTCAAAAGATATAGCCATTCTTTCAAAACGTGCTTATCTCTCCGAGTTGAAGCGTTTTTGATACAGAATGAAACTAACTCATGAATTTCATCAAGCTGGTTTCTGCTGTTGAAATATGTTGTTTAGGACATGATTCTGCATAATATAAGTCAAATTCAGTGTGATCCAGCCACGAATTCAAAAGATATAGCCATTCTTTAAAAAAGTGCTTGTCTCTCCGAGTTGTACCGTTTTTGATACAGAGTGGAAATTACTCATGAATTTCATCAAGCTGGTTTCTGCTGTTGAAATATGTTGTTTAGGACATTATTCTGCACAATATATGTCAAATTCAGTATAATCCAGCCACAAGTTCAAAAGATATTGCCGTTCGTTCAAAAAGTGCTTAACTCTCTGAGTTGAAGCGTTTTTGATAGAGTGGAAATAACTTATGAATTTCATCAAGCTGGTTTCTGCTGTTGAAATATGTGGTTTAGGACATGATTTTGCTCAATATATGCCAAATTCAGTGTAATCAGGCCAATGGTTAAAAAGATATAGCCATTCGTTCAAAATGGGATTATCTGTCCGAGTTCAAGCGTTTTTGATACACACTGGAAATAACTAATGAATTTCATCAAGCTGGTTTCTGCTGTTGAAATATGTTGTTAAGGACATGATTCTGCACAATATGTGTCAAATTCAATGTAATCCATCAACATGTTCAAAAGATACAGCCGTTTGTCCAAAACATGCTCATCTTACCGAGTTGAAGCGTTTTTGATACAGAGTGGAAATAACTCATGAATTTCATCAAGCTGGTTTCTGCTGTTGAAATATGTTGTTTAGGACATGATTCTGCACACTATATGTCAAATTTAATGAAATCCATCAGCATGTTCAAAAGATACAGCCTTTTGTTCAAACCATTCTCATCTTACCGAGTTGAAGCGTTTTTGATACAGAGTGGAAATAACTCATGAATTTCATCAAGCTGGTTTCTGCTGTTGAAATATGTTGTTTAGGACATGATTCTTCACAATATATGTCAAATTCAGTGTAATCCAGCCACAAGTTCAAAAGATATAGCCATTCTTTCAAAAGTGCTTATCTCTCCGAGTTGAAGTAGTTTTGATACAGAGTGGAAATAACTCATGAATTTCATCAAGCTTGTTTCTACTGTTGAAATATGTTGTTAAGGACATGATTCTGCTCAATATAAGTCAAAGTCAATGTAATCAGGCCAATGGTTCAAAAGATATAGCCATTCGTTCAAAATGGGCTCATCCGTCCGAGTTAAAGCGTTTTTGATACAGAGTGGAAATAACAAATGAATTTCATCAAGCTCGTTCCTGCTGTTGAAATATGTTGTTTAGGACATTAATCTGCAAAATATATGTCAATATCAGTGTAATCCAGCAACAAATTCAAAAGGATATAGCCATTCTTTTAAAAGTGCTTATCTCACAGAGTTGAAGCGTTTTTGATACAGAGTGGAAATAACTCATGAATTTCATCAAGCTGGTTTCTGCCGTTGAAATGTGTTGTATAGGACATGATTTTGCAATTTGTACGTCAAATTCAGTGTAATCCAGCCACAAGTTCAGAAGATATAGCCATTCGTTTAAAAGTGCTTATCTCACGGAGTTGAAGCGTTTTTGATACAGAGTGGAAATAACTAATGAATTTCATCAAGCTTTTTTCTGCTGTTGAAATATGTTGTTTAGGACATGATTTTTCACAATATGTATCAAATTCAGTGTAATCCAGCCACAAATTCAAAAGATATAGCCATTCTTTAATAATGTGCTTATCTCTCCGAGTTGAAGCATTTTTGATACAGAGTGGAAATAACTCATGAATTTCATCAAGCTGGTTTCTGCTGTTGAAATATATTGTTTAGGACATGATTCTTCACAATATATGTCAAATTCAGTGTGATCCAGCCACAAATTCAAAAGATATAGCCATTCTTTCAAAAAGTGCTTATCTCACGGAGTTGAAGCGTTTTTGATACAGAGTGGAAATAACTAATGAATTTTATCAAGCTGGTTTCTGCTGTTGAAATGTGTTGTTGAGGACATTATTCTGGACAATATACGTCAAATTCAGTGTAATCCAGCCACAAATTCAAAAGATATAGCCATTTTTCAAAACGTGCTATCTCTCCGAGTTGAAACATTTTTGATACAGAGTGGAACTAACTCATGAATTTCATCAAGCTGGTTTCTGCTGTTGAAATATGTGGTTTAGGACATGATTTTGCTCAATATATGTCAAATTCAGTGTAATCAGGCCAATGGTTCAAAAGATATAGCCATTCGTTAAAATGGGCTTATCTGTCCGAGTTCAAGCGTTTTTGATACAGAGTGGAAATAAGTAATGATTTTCATCAAGCTGGTTTCTGCTGTTGAAATATGTTAAGGACATGATTCTGCACAATATATGTCAAATTCAATGTATCCATCAACATGTTCAAAAGATACAGCCGTTTGTCCAAAACATGCTCATCTTACCGAGTTGAAGCGTTTTTGATACAGAGTGGAAATAACTCATGAATTTTGTCAAGCTGGTTTCTGCTGTTGAAATATGTTGTTTAGGACATGAATATGCACAATATATGTCAAATTCAGTGTAATCCAGCCACAAGCTCAAAAGATATAGCCATTCTTTCAAAACGTGCTTATCTCACCGAGTTCAAGCGTTTTTGATAGAGAGTGGAAATAACTCATGAATTTCATCGAGCCTGTTTCTGCTGTTGAAATATGTTGTTTAGGACATGATTCTGCACAATATATGTCAAATTCTGTGTAATCCAGCCACAAGCTCAAAAGATATAGCCATTCTTTCAAAACGTGCTTATCTCTCCGAGTTGAAGCGTTTTTGATACAGAATGAAACTAACTCATGAATTTCATCAAGCTGGTTTCTGCTGTTGAAATATGTTGTTTAGGACATGATTCTGCATAATATACGTCAAATTCAGTGTGATCCAGCCACGAATTCAAAAGATATAGCCATTCTTTAAAAAAGTGCTTGTCTCTCCGAGTTGTACCGTTTTTGATACAGAGTGGAAATTTCTCATGAATTTCATCAAGCTGGTCTCTGCTGTTGAAATATGTTGTTTAGGACATTATTCTGCACAATATATGTCAAATTCAGTATAATCCAGCCACAAGTTCAAAAGATATTACCGTTCGTTCAAAAAGTGCTTAACTCTCTGAGTTGAAGCGTTTTTGATACAGAGTGGAAATAACTTATGAATTTCATCAAGCTGGTTTCTGCTGTTTAAATATGTGGTTTAGGACATGATTTTGCTCAATATATGTCAAATTCAGTGTAATAAGGCCAATGGTTCAAAAGATATAGCCATTCGTTCAAAATGGGATTATCTGTCCGAGTTCAAGCGTTTTTGATACACACTGGAAATAACTATGAATTTCATCAAGCTGGTTTCTGCTGTTGAAATATGTTGTTAAGGACATGATTCTGCACAATATATGTCAAATTCAATGTAATCCATCAACATGTTCAAAAGATACAGCCGTTTGTCCAAAACATGCTCATCTTACCGAGTTGAAGCGTTTTTGATACAGAGTGGAAATAACTCATGAATTTCATCAAGCTGGTTTCTGCTGTTGAAATATGTTGTTTAGGACATGATTCTGCACACTATATGTCAAATTTAATGAAATCCATCAACATGTTCAAAAGATACAGCCGTTTGTTCAAACCATTCTCATCTTACCGAGTTGAAGCGTTTTTGATACAGAGTGGAAATAACTCATGAATTTCATCAAGCTGGTTTCTGCTGTTGAAATATGTTGTTTAGGACATGATTCTTCACAATATATGTCAAATTCAGTGTAATCCAGCCACAAGTTCAAAAGATATAGCCATTCTTTCAAAAGTGCTTATCTCTCCGAGTTGAAGCAGTTTTGATACAGAGTGGAAATAACTCATGAATTTCATCAAGCTTGTTTCTACTGTTGAAATATGTTGTTAAGGACATGATTCTGCACAATATAAGTCAAAGTCAATGTAATCAGGCCAATGGTTCAAAAGATATAGCCATTCGTTCAAAATGGGCTTATCCGTCCGAGTTAAAGCGTTTTTGATACAGAGTGGAAATAAAAAATGAATTTCATCAAGCTCGTTCCTGCTGTTGAAATATGTTGTTTAGGACATTAATCTGCAAAATATATGTCAATATCAGTGTAATCCAGCCACAAATTCAAAAGGATATAGCCATTCTTTTAAAAGTGCTTATCTCACAGAGTTGAAGCGTTTTTGATACAGAGTGGAAATAACTCATGAATTTCATCAAGCTGGTTTCTGCCGTTGAAATGTGTTGTATAGGACATGATTCTGCAATTTGTACGTCAAATTCAGTGTAATCCAGCCACAAGTTCAAAAGATATAGCCATTCTTTAATAATGTGCTTATCTCTCCGAGTTGAAGCATTTTTGATGCAGAGTGGAACTAACTCATGAATTTCATCAAGCTGGTTTCTGCTGTTGAAATATTTGGTTTAGGACATGATTTTGCTCAATATATGTCAAATTCAGTGTACTCAGGCCAATGGTTCAAAAGATATAGCCATTCGTTAAAAAGGGCTTATCTGTCCGAGTTCAAGCGTTTTTGATACAGAGTGGAAATAAGTAATGATTTTCATCAAGCTGGTTTCTGCTGTTGAAATATGTTGTTTAGGACATGATTCTGCACACTATATGTCAAATTTAATGAAATCAATCAACATGTTCAAAAGATACAGCCGTTTGTTCAAACCATTCTCATCTTACCGAGTTGAAGCGTTTTTGATACAGAGTGGAACTAACTGATGAATTTCATCAAGCTGGTTTCTGCTGTTGAAATATGTTGTTTAGGACATGATTCTGCACAATATATGTCAAATTCAGTGTAATCCAGCCACAAGCTCAAAAGATATAACCATTTGTTCAAAACGTGCTTATCTCTCCGAGTTGAAGCGTTTTTGATACAGAATGAAACTAAGTCATGAATTTCATCAAGCTGGTTTCTGCTGTTGAAATATGTTGTTTAGGAAATGAATCTGAAATATACATGTCAAATTCAGTGTAATCCAGCCACAAGCTCAAAAGATATAGCCATTCGTTCAAAACGTGCTTATCTCTCCGAGTTGAAACATTTTTGATACAGAGTGGGAATAACTAATGAATTTCATAAAGCTGGTTTCTGCTGTTGAAATATGTTGTTTAGGACATGATTCTTCACAATATATGTCAAATTCAGTGTAATCCAGCCACAAGTTCAAAAGATATAGCCATTCTTTCAAAAGTGCTTATCTCTCCGAGTTGAAGCATTTTTGATACATAGTGGAAATAATAAATGAATTTCATCAAGCTCGTTCCTGCTGATGAAATATGTTTTTTAGGACATGTTTCTGCAAAATATATGTCAAATTTAATATAATCCATCAACATGTTCAAAAAATACAGCCGTTTGTCCAAAACGTGCTCATCTTACCGAGTTGAAGCGTTTTTGATACAGAGTGCAAATAACTCATGAATTTCATCACGCTGGTTTCTGCTGTTGAAATATGTTGTCTAGGACATGATTCTGCACAATATATGTCAAATTCTGTGTAATCCAGCCACAAGTTCAAAAGTTATAGCCATTCGTTTAAAAGTGCTTATCTCACGGAGTTGAAGCGTTTTTGATACAGAGTGGAAATAACTAATGAATTTCATCAATTTTTTTTCTGCTGTTGAAATATGTTGTTTAGGACATGATTTTTCACAATATGTATCAAATTCAGTGTAATCCAGCCACAAATTCAAAAGATATAGCCATTCTTTAATAATCTGCTTATCTCTCCGAGTTGAAGCATTTTTGATACAGAGTGGAAATAACTCATGAATTTCATCAAGCTGGTTTCTGCTGTTGAAATATATTGTTTAGGACATGATTCTTCACAATATATGTCAAATTCAGTGTGATCCAGCCACAAATTCAAAAGATATAGCCATTCTTTCAAAAAGTGCTTATCTCACGGAGTTGAAGCGTTTTTGATACAGAGTGGAAATAACTAATGAATTTTATCAAGCTGGTTTCTGCTGTTGAAATGTGTTGTTGAGGACATTATTCTGGACAATATACGTCAAATTCAGTGTAATCCAGCCACAAATTCAAAAGATATAGCCATTTTTCAAAACGTGCTATCTCTCCGAGTTGAAACATTTTTGATACAGAGTGGAACTAACTCATGAATTTCATCAAGCTGGTTTCTGCTGTTGAAATATGTGGTTTAGGACATGATTTTGCTCAATATATGTCAAATTCAGTGTAATCAGGCCAATGGTTCAAAAGATATAGCCATTCGTTAAAATGGGCTTATCTGTCCGAGTTCAAGCATTTTTGATACAGAGTGGAAATAAGTAATGATTTTCATCAAGCTGGTTTCTGCTGTTGAAATATGTTAAGGACATGAATCTGCACAATATATGTCAAATTCAATGTATCCATCAACATGTTCAAAAGATACAGCCGTTTGTCCAAAACATGCTCATCTTACCGAGTTGAAGTGTTTTTGATACAGAGTGGAAATAACTCATGAATTTCATCAAGCTGGTTTCTGCTGTTGAAATATGTTGTTTAGGACATGAATATGCACAATATATGTCAAATTCAGTGTAATCCAGCCACAAGCTCAAAAGATATAGCCATTCTTTCAAAACGTGCTTATCTCACCGAGTTCAAGCGTTTTTGATAGAGAGTGGAAATAACTCATGAATTTCATCGAGCTGGTTTCTGCTGTTGAAATATGTTGTTTAGGACTTGATTCTGCACAATATATGTCAAATTCAGTGTAATCCAGCCACAAGCTCAAAAGATATAGCCATTCTTTCAAAACGTGCTTATCTCTCCGAGTTGAAACATTTTTGATACAGAGTGGGAATGACTGATGAATTTCATAAAGCTGGTTTCTGCTGTTGAAATATGTTGTTTAGGACATGATCCTTCACAATATATGTCAAATTCAGTGTGATCCAGCAACAAATTCAAAAGATATAGCCATTCTTTCAAAAAGTGCTTATCTCACCGAGTTGAAGCGTTTTTGGTACAGAGTGGATATAACTAATGAATTTTATCAAGCTGGTTTCTACTGGTGAAATATGTTGTTGAGGACATGATTCTGGACAATATACGTCAAATTCAGTGTAATCCAGCCACAAATTCAAAAGATATAACTATTCGTTCAAAAAGTGCTTTTCTCTCCGACTTGAACCGTTTTTGATACAGAGTGGAAATTACTCATGAATTTCATCACGCTGGTTTCTGCTGGTGAAATATGTTGTTTAGGACATGATTCTTCACAATATATGTCAAATTCAGTGTTTTCCAGCCACAAGTTCAAAAGATATAGCCATTCTTTCAAAAGTGCTTATCTCTCCGAGTTGAAGCATTTTTGATACATAGTGGAAATAACTCATGAATTTCATCAAGCTGGTTTCTACTGTTGAAATATGTTGTTAAGGACATGATTCTGCACATTATACGTCAAAGTCAGTGTAATCAGGCCAATGGTTCAAAAGATATAGCCATTCGTTCAAAATGTGCTTATCTGTCCGAGTTCAAGCGTTTTTGATACAGATTGGAAATAACAAATGAATTTCATCAAGCTCGTTCCTGCTGTCGAAATATGTTTTTTAGGACATGATTCTGCAAAATATATGTCAAATTTAATATAATCCATCAACATGTTCAAAAAATACAGCCGTTTGTCCAAAACATGCTCATCTTACCGAGTTGAAGCGTTTTTGATACAGAGTGGAAATAACTCATGAATTTCATCACGCTGGTTTCTGCTGTTGAAATATGTTGTCTAGGACATGATGCTGCACAATATATGTCAAATTCTGTGTAATCCAGCCACAAGCTCAAAAGATATAGCCATTCGTTTAAAAGTGCTTATCTCACGGAGTTGAAGCGTTTTTGATACAGAGTGGAAATAACTAATGAATTTCATCAAGCTTTTTTCTGCTGTTGAAATATGTTGTTTAGGACATGATTTTTCACAATATGTATCAAATTCAGTGTAATCCAGCCACAAGCTCAAAAGATATAGCCATTCTTTCAAAACGTGCTTATCTCTCCGAGTTGAAGCGTTTTTGATACAGAATGAAACTAACTCATGAATGTCATCAAGCTGGTTTCTGCTGTTGAAATATGTTGTTTAGGACATGATTCTGCATAATATACGTCAAATTCAGTGTGATCCAGCCACGAATTCAAAAGATATAGCCATTCTTTAAAAAGGTGCTTGTCTCTCCGAGTTGTACCGTTTTTGATACAGAGTGGAAATTACTCATGAATTTCATCAAGCTGGTTTCTGCTGTTGAAATATGTTGTTTAGGACATTATTCTGCACAATATATGTCAAATTCAGTATAATCCAGCCACAAGTTCAAAAGATATTGCCGTTCGTTCAAAAAGTGCTTAACTCTCTGAGTTGAAGCGTTTTTGATAGAGTGGAAATAACTCATGAATTTCATCAAGCTGGTTTCTGCTGTTGAAATATGTCGTTTAGGACATGATTTTGCTCAATATATGCCAAATTCAGTGTAATCAGGCCAATGGTTCAAAAGATATAGCCATTCGTTCAAAATGGGATTATCTGTCCGAGTTCAAGCGTTTTTGATACACACTGGAAATAACTAATGAATTTCATCAAGCTGGTTTCTGCTGTTGAAATATGTTGTTAAGGACATGATTCTGCACAATATATGTCAAATTCAATGTAATCCATCAACATGTTCAAAAGATACAGCCCTTTGTCCAAAACATGTTCATCTTACAGAGTTGAAGCGTTTTTGATACAGAGTGGAAATAACTCATGAATTTCATCAAGCTGGTTTCTGCTGTTGAAATATGTTGTTTAGGACATGATTCTGCACACTATATGTCAAATTTAATGTAATCCATCAACATGTTCAAAAGATACAGCCGTTTGTTCAAACCATTCTCATCTTACCGAGTTGAAGCGTTTTTGATACAGAGTGGAAATAACTAATGAATTTCATCGAGCTGGTTTCTGCTGTTGAAATATGTTGTTTAGGACATGATTCTGCACAATATATGTCAAATTCAGTGTGATCCAGCCACGAATTCAAAAGATATAGCCATTCTTTAGAAAAGTGCTTGTCTCTCCGAATTGTACCGTTTTTGATACAGAGTGGAAATTACTCATGAATTTCATCAAGCTGGTTTCTGCTGTTGAAATATGTTGTTTAGGACATGATTCTGCACAATATATGTCAAATTCTGTGTAATCCAGCCACAAGCTCAAAAGATATAGCCATTCGTTTAAAAGTGCTTATCTCACGGAGTTGAAGCGTTTTTGATACAGAGTGGAAATAACTAATGAATTTCATCGAGCTGGTTTCTGCTGTTGAAATATGTTGTTTAGGACATGATTCTGCACAATATATGTCAAATTCAGTGTGATCCAGCCACGAATTCAAAAGATATAGCCATTCTTTAGAAAAGTGCTTGTCTCTCCGAATTGTACCGTTTTTGATACAGAGTGGAAATTACTCATGAATTTCATCACGCTGGTTTCTGCTGTTGAAATATGTTGTTTAGGACATGATTCTGCACAATATATGTCAAATTCTGTGTAATCCAGCCACAAGCTCAAAAGATATTGCCATTCGTTTAAAAGTGCTTATCTCACGGAGTTGAAGCGTTTTTGATACAGAGTGGAAATAACTAATGAATTTCATCAATTTTTTTTCTGCTGTTGAAATATGTTGTTTAGGACATGATTTTTCACAATATGTATCAAATTCAGTGTAATCCAGCCACAAGCTCAAAAGATATAGCCATTCTTTCAAAACGTGCTTATCTCTCCGAGTTGAAGCGTTTTTGATACAGAATGAAACTAACTCATGAATGTCATCAAGCTGGTTTCTGCTGTTGAAATATGTTGTTTAGGACATGATTCTGCATAATATACGTCAAATTCAGTGTGATCCAGCCACGAATTCAAAAGATATAGCCATTCTTTAAAAAGGTGCTTGTCTCTCCGAGTTGTACCGTTTTTGATACAGAGTGGAAATTACTCATGAATTTCATCAAGCTGGTTTCTGCTGTTGAAATATGTTGTTTAGGACATTATTCTGCACAATATATGTCAAATTCAGTATAATCCAGCCACAAGTTCAAAAGATATTGCTGTTCGTTCAAAAAGTGCTTAACTCTCTGAGTTGAAGCGTTTTTGATACAGAGTGGAAATAACTCATGAATTTCATCAAGCTGGTTTCTGCTGTTGAAATATGTCGTTTAGGACATGATTTTGCTCAATATATGCCAAATTCAGTGTAATCAGGCCAATGGTTCAAAAGATATAGCCATTCGTTCAAAATGGGATTATCTGTCCGAGTTCAAGCGTTTTTGATACACACTGGAAATAACTAATGAATTTCATCAAGCTGGTTTCTGCTGTTGAAATATGTTGTTAAGGACATGATTCTGCACAATATATGTCAAATTCAATGTAATCCATCAACATGTTCAAAAGATACAGCCCTTTGTCCAAAACATGTTCATCTTACAGAGTTGAAGCGTTTTTGATACAGAGTGGAAATAACTCATGAATTTCATCAAGCTGGTTTCTGCTGTTGAAATATGTTGTTTAGGACATGATTCTGCACACTATATGTCAAATTTAATGTAATCCATCAACATGTTCAAAAGATACAGCCGTTTGTTCAAACCATTCTCATCTTACCGAGTTGAAGCGTTTTTGATACAGAGTGGAAATAACTAATGAATTTCATCGAGCTGGTTTCTGCTGTTGAAATATGTTGTTTAGGACATGATTTTTCACAATATGTATCAAATTCAGTGTAATCCAGCCACAAGCTCAAAAGATATAGCCATTCTTTCAAAACGTGCTTATCTCTCCGAGTTGAAGCGTTTTTGATACAGAATGAAACTAACTCATGAATGTCATCAAGCTGGTTTCTGCTGTTGAAATATGTTGTTTAGGACATGATTCTGCATAATATACGTCAAATTCAGTGTGATCCAGCCACGAATTCAAAAGATATAGCCATTCTTTAAAAAGGTGCTTGTCTCTCCGAGTTGTACCGTTTTTGATACAGAGTGGAAATTACTCATGAATTTCATCAAGCTGGTTTCTGCTGTTGAAATATGTTGTTTAGGACATTATTCTGCACAATATATGTCAAATTCAGTATAATCCAGCCACAAGTTCAAAAGATATTGCCGTTCGTTCAAAAAGTGCTTAACTCTCTGAGTTGAAGCGTTTTTGATACAGAGTGGAAATAACTCATGAATTTCATCAAGCTGGTTTCTGCTGTTGAAATATGTCGTTTAGGACATGATTTTGCTCAATATATGCCAAATTCAGTGTAATCAGGCCAATGGTTCAAAAGATATAGCCATTCGTTCAAAATGGGATTATCTGTCCGAGTTCAAGCGTTTTTGATACACACTGGAAATAACTAATGAATTTCATCAAGCTGGTTTCTGCTGTTGAAATATGTTGTTAAGGACATGATTCTGCACAATATATGTCAAATTCAATGTAATCCATCAACATGTTCAAAAGATACAGCCCTTTGTCCAAAACATGTTCATCTTACAGAGTTGAAGCGTTTTTGATACAGAGTGGAAATAACTCATGAATTTCATCAAGCTGGTTTCTGCTGTTGAAATATGTTGTTTAGGACATGATTCTGCACACTATATGTCAAATTTAATGTAATCCATCAACATGTTCAAAAGATACAGCCGTTTGTTCAAACCATTCTCATCTTACCGAGTTGAAGCGTTTTTGATACAGAGTGGAAATAACTAATGAATTTCATCGAGCTGGTTTCTGCTGTTGAAATATGTTGTTTAGGACATGATTTTTCACAATATGTATCAAATTCAGTGTAATCCGGCCACAAGCTCAAAAGATATAGCCATTCTTTCAAAACGTGCTTATCTCTCCGAGTTGAAGCGTTTTTGATACAGAATGAAACTAACTCATGAATGTCATCAAGCTGGTTTCTGCTGTTGAAATATGTTGTTTAGGACATGATTCTGCATAATATACGTCAAATTCAGTGTGATCCAGCCACGAATTCAAAAGATATAGCCATTCTTTAAAAAGGTGCTTGTCTCTCCGAGTTGTACCGTTTTTGATACAGAGTTGAAATTACTCATGAATTTCATCAAGCTGGTTTCTGCTGTTGAAATATGTTGTTTAGGACATTATTCTGCACAATATATGTCAAATTCAGTATAATCCAGCCACAAGTTCAAAAGATATTGCCGTTCGTTCAAAAAGTGCTTAACTCTCTGAGTTGAAGCGTTTTTGATAGAGTGGAAATAACTCATGAATTTCATCAAGCTGGTTTCTGCTGTTGAAATATGTCGTTTAGGACATGATTTTGCTCAATATATGCCAAATTCAGTGTAATCAGGCCAATGGTTCAAAAGATATAGCCATTCGTTCAAAATGGGATTATCTGTCCGAGTTCAAGCGTTTTTGATACACACTGGAAATAACTAATGAATTTCATCAAGCTGGTTTCTGCTGTTGAAATATGTTGTTAAGGACATGATTCTGCACAATATATGTCAAATTCAGTGTAATCAGGCCAATGGTTCAAAAGATATAGCCATTCGTTTAAAAACTGCTTACCTCACCGAGTTGAAGCGTTTTTGATACAGAGTGGAAATAACTCATGAATTTCATCACGCTGGTTTCTGCTGTTGAAATATGTTGTTAACGACATGATTCTGGACAATATACGTCAAATCCAGTGTAATCCAACCACAAATTCAAAAGATATAGCCATTCGTTCAAAAAGTGCTTTTCTCTCCGACTTGAACCGTTTTTGATACAGAGTGGAAATTACTCATGAATTTCATCACGCTGGTTTCTGCTGTTGAAATATGTTGTTTAGGACATGATTCTTCACAATATATGTCAAATTCAGTGTAATCCAGCCACAAGTTCAAAAGATATAGCCATTCTTTAATAATGTGCTTGTCTCTCCGAGTTGAAGCATTTTTGATACAGAGTGGAAATAACTCATGAATTTCATCAAGCTGGTTTCTGCTGTTGAAATATGTTGTTTAGGACATGATTCTTCACAATATATGTCAAATTCAGTGTGATCCAGCCACAAATTCAAAAGATATAGCCATTCTTTAAAAAGTGCTTATCTCACGGAGTTGAAGCGTTTTTGATACAGAGTGGAACTAACTCATGAATTTCATCAAGCTGGTTTCTGCTGTTGAAATATGTGGTTTAGGACATGATTTTGCTCAATATATGTCAAATTCAGTGTAATCAGGCCAATGGTTCAAAAGATATAGCCATTCGTTAAAATGGGCTTATCTGTCCGAGTTCAAGCGTTTTTGATACAGATTGGAAATAAGTAATGATTTTCATCAAGCTGGTTTCTGCTGTTGAAATATGTTAAGGACATGATTCTGCACAATATATGTCAAATTCAATGTATCCATCAACATGTTCAAAAGATACAGCCGTTTGTCCAAAACATGCTCATCTTACAGAGTTGAAGCGCTTTTGATACAGAGTGGAACTAACTCATGAATTTCATCAAGCTGGTTTCTGCTGTTGAAATATGTTGTTTAGGACATGATTCTGCACAATATATGTCAAATTTAATGTAATCCATCAACATGTTCAAAAGATGCAGCCGTTTGTTCAAACCATTCTTATCTTACCGAGTTGAAGCGTTTTTTATACAGAGTGGAAATAACTAATGAATTTCATCGAGCTGGTTTCTGCTGTTGAAATATGTTGTTTAGGAAATGAATCTGAAAAATACATGTCAAATTCAGTGTAATCCAGCCACAAGCTCAAAAGATAAAGCCATTCGTTCAAAACGTGCTTATCTCTCCGAGTTGAAACATTTTTGATGCAGAGTGGGAATAACTAATGAATTTCATCAAGCTGGTTTCTGCTGTTGAAATATGTTGTTTAGGACATGATCCTTCACAATATATGTCAAATTCAGTGTGATTCAGCAACAAATTCAAAAGATAGAGCCATTCTTTCAAAAGTGCTTATCTCTCCGAGTTGAAGCGTTTTTGATACAGAGTGGAAATAACTCATGAATTTCATCAAGCTGGTTTCTGCTGTTGAAATATGTTGTTAAGGACATGATTCTGCACAATATACGTCAAATTCAATGTAATCCATCAACATGTTCAAAAGATACAGCCGTTTGTCCAAAACATGCTCATCTTACCGAGTTGAAGCGTTTTTGATACAGAGTGGAAATAACTCATGAATTTCATCGAGCTGGTTTATGCTGTTGAAATATGTTGTTTAGGACATGATTCTGCACAATATATGTCAAATTCAGTGTAATCCAGCCACAAGCTCAAAAGATATAGCCATTCTTTCAAAAGTGCGTATCTCTCCGAGTTGAAGCATTTTTGATACAAAGTGTAAATAACTAATGAATTTCATCAAGCTGGTTTCTGCTGTTGAAATATGTTGTTTAGGACATGATTTTGCTCAATATATGTCAAATTCAGTGTAATCAGGCCAAATGGTTCAAAATATATAGCCATTCGTTCAAAATAGGCTTATCTGTCCGAGTTCAAGCGTTTTTGATACAGAGTGGAAATAACTAATGAATTTCATCAAGCTGGTTCCTGCTGTTTAAATATATTGTTTAGGACATGAATCTGCAAAATATATGTCAAATTCAATGTAATCCAACCACAAGCTCAAAAGATATAGCCATTCGTTCAAAAAGTGCTAATCTCACCGATTTGAAGCGTTTTTGATACAGCGTGGAACTAACTCACGAATTTCATCAAGCTGGTTTCTGCTGTTGAAATATGTTGTTTAGGACATAATTCTGCACAATATATGTCAAATTCAATGTAATCCATCAATATGTTCAAAAGATACAGCCGTTTGTTCAAAACTTGCTCATCTTACCGAGTTGAAACGTTTTTTATACAGAGTGGAAATAACTCATGAATTTCATCAAGTTGGTTTCTGCTGTTGAAATATGTTGTTTAGGACATGATTTTGCACAATATATGTCAAATTCAGTGTAATCAGGCCAATTGTTCAAAAGATATAGCCATTCGTTCAAAATGGGCTTATCTGTCCGAGTTCAAGCGTTTTTGATACAGAGTGGAAATAACTAATGAATTTCATCAAGCTTGTTTCTGCTGTTGAAATATGTTGTTAAGGACATGATTCTGCACAATATACGTCAAATTCAATGTAATCCATCAACATGTTCAAAAGATACAGCCGTTTGTCCAAAACATGCTCGCTTACCGAGATGAAGCGTTTTTGATACAAAGTGGAACTAACTCATGAATTTCATCGAGCTGGTTTCTGCTGTTGAAATATGTTGTTTAGGACATGATTCTGCACAATATATGTCAAATTCAGTGTAATCCAGCCACAAGCTCAAAAGATATAGCCATTTGTTCAAAACGTGCTTATCTCTCCGAGATGAAGCGTTTTTGATACAGAATGAAACTAACTCATGAATTTCATCAAGCTGGTTTCTGCTGTTGAAATATGTTGTTTAGGACATGATTCAGCACAATATACGTCAAATTCAGTGTGATCCAGCCACGAATTCAAAAGATATAGCCATTCTTTCAAAAAGTGCTTGTCTCTCCGAGTTGTACCGTTTTTGATACAGAGTGGAAATTACTCATGAATTTCATCAAGCTGGTTTCTGCTGTTGATATAGTTGTTTAGGACATGATTCTTCACATTATATGTCAAATTCAGTGTAATCAAGCCACAAGTTCAAAAGATATAGCCATTCTTTCAAAAGTGCTTATCTCTCCGAGTTGAAGCATTTTTGATACAGAGTGGAAATAACTCATGAATTTCATCAAGCTGGTTTCTATTGTTGAAATATGTTTTTTAGGACATGAATATGCACAATATATGTCAAATTCAGTGTAATCCAGCCACAAGCTCAAAAGATATAGCCATTCGTTCAAGAAAGGGCTTATCTCACCAACTTCAAGCGTTTTTGATACAGACTGGAAATAACTCATGAATTTCATCAAGCTGGTTTCTGCTTTTGAAATATGATGTTAAGGACATGATTCTGCACAATATATGTCAAATTCAGTGTAATCCATCAACTTGTTCAAAAGATAAACCTGTTCATGTTAAAAGTGCCTATCTCACCGAGTTGAAGCGTTTTTGATACATATTGGAAATAACTCGTGAATTTCATCGAGCTGGTTTCTGCTGTTGAAATATGTTGTTTAGGACATGATTCTGCACAATATACGTCAAATTCAGTGTAATCCAGCCACAAGTTAAAAAGATATAGCCATTCTTTCAAAAGTGCGTATCTCTCCGAGTTGAAGAATTTTTGATACAAAGTGGAAATAACTAATGAATTTCATCAAGCTGGTTTCTAATGTTGAAATATGTTATTTAGGACATGAATATGCACAATATATGTCAAATTCAGTGTAAACCAGCCACAAGTTCAAAAGATAGAGCCATTTGTTCAAACGTGCTTATCTCTCCGAGTTGAAGCATTTTTGATTCCGAGAGGTACTAACTCATGAATTTCATCAAGCTGGTTTCTGCTGTTGAAATATGTTGTTTAGGACATGATTCTGCACAATATACGTCAAATTCAGTGTGATCCAGACACAAATTCAAAAGATATAGCCATTCGTTCAAAATGTACTTATATCTCCGAGTTGAAGCATTTTTGATACAGAGTGGAACTAACTCATGAATTTCATCAAGCTGGTTTCTGCTGTTGAAATATGTTGTTTAGGACATGATTTTGCACAATATATGTCAAATTCAGTGTAATCAGGCCAATTGTTCAAAAGATATAGCCATTCGTTCAAAATGGGCTTATCTGTCCGAGTTCAAGCGTTTTTGATACAGAGTGGAAATAACTAATGAATTTCATCAAGCTTGTTTCTGCTGTTGAAATATGTTGTTAAGGACATGATTCTGCACAATATACGTCAAATTCAATGTAATCCATCAACATGTTCAAAAGATACAGCCGTTTGTCCAAAACATGCTCATCTTGCCGAGTTGAAGCGTTTTTGATACAGAGTGGAAATTACTCATGAATTTCATCAAGCTGGTTTTTGCTGTTGAAATATGTTGTTTAAGACATGATTCTTCACAATATATGTCAAATTCAGTGTAATCCAGCCACAAGTTAAAAAGATATAGCCATTCTTTCAAAAGTGCTCATCTCTCCGAGTTGAAGCATTTTTGATACAGAGTGGAAATAACTCATGAATTTCATCAAGCTGGTTTCTCCTGTTGAAATATGTCGTTTAGGATATTATTCTGCACAATATATGTCAAATTCAGTATAATCCAGCCACAAGTTCAAAATATATTGCCGTTCGTTCAAAAAGTGCTTAACTCTCCGAGTTGAAGCGTTTTTGATACAGAGTGGAAATAACTCATGAATTTCATCAAGCTGGTTTCTGCTGTTGAAATATGATGTTTAGGACATGATTCTGCACAATATACGTCAAATTCAGTGTGATCCAGACACAAATTCAAAAGATATAGCCATTCGTTCAAAATGTACTTATATCTCCGAGTTGAAGCATTTTTGATACAGAGTGGAACTAACTCATGAATTTCATCAAGCAGGTTTCTGCTGTTGAAATATGTTGTTTAGGACATGATTCTTCACAATATATGTCAAATTCAGTGTAATCCAGCAACAAATTCCAAAGATATAGCCATTCTTTCAAAACGTGCTTGTCTTTCCGAGTTGAAGCATTTTTGATAGAGAAAGGATATAACTCATTAATTTCATCAAGCTGGTTTCTGCTGTTGAAATATGTTGTTAAGGACATGATTCTGCACAATATATGTCAAATTCAATGTAATCCAGCCACAAGTTCAAAAGATGTAGCCATTCGTTCAAAAAGTGCTTATCTCACCGAGTTGAAGCGTTTTTGATACAGAGTGGAAATAATGAATTTCATAAAGCTGGTTTCTGCTGTTGAAATATGTTGTTTAGGACATGAATATGCACAATATACGTCAAATTCATTGTAATCCAGCCACAAGTTCAAAACATATAGCCGTTCGTTCAAAAACTGCTTATCTCACCGAGTTGAAGCGTTTTTGATACAGAGTGGAAATAACTCATGAATTTCATCAAGCTGGTTTCTGCTGTTGAAATATGTGGTTTAGGACATGATTTTGCTCAATATATGTCAAATTCAGTGTAATCAGGCCAATGGTTCAAAAGATATAGCCATTCGTTCAAAATGGGCTTATCTGTCCGAGTTCAAGCGTTTTTGATACAGAGTGGAAATAACTAATGAATTTCATCAAGCTTGTTTCTGCTGTTGAAATATGTTGTTAAGGACATGATTCTGCACAATATACGTCAAATTCAATGTAATCCATCAACATGTTCAAAAGATACAGCCGTTTGTCCAAAACATGCTCATCTTGCCGAGTTGAAGCGTTTTTGATACATAGTGGAAATTACTCATGAATTTCATCAAGCTGGTTTTTGCTGTTGATATATGTTGTTTAAGACATGATTCTTCACAATATATGTCAAATTCAATGTAATCCAGCCACAAGTTAAAAAGATATAGCCATTCTTTCAAAAGTGCTCATCTCTCCGAGTTGAAGCATTTTTGATACAGAGTGGAAATAACTCATGAATTTCATCAAGCTGGTTTCTCCTGTTGAAATATGTCGTTTAGGATATTATTCTGCACAATATATGTCAAATTCAGTATAATCCAGCCACAAGTTCAAAAGATATTGCCGTTCGTTCAAAAAGTGCTTAACTCTCCGAGTTGAAGAGTTTTTGATACAGAGTGGAAATAACTCATGAATTTCATCAAGCTGGTTTCTCCTGTTGAAATATGTCGTTTAGGATATTATTCTGCACAATATACGTCAAATTCAGTGTGATCCAGCCACGAATTCGAAAGATATAGCCATTCTTTCAAAAAGTGCTTGTCTCTCCGAGTTGTACCGTTTTTGATACAGAGTGGAAATTACTCATGAATTTCATCAAGCTGGTTTCTGCTGTTGAAATATGTTTTTTGGGACATGAATATGCACAATATACGTCAAATTCTGTGTAATCCAGCCACAAGCTCAAAAGATATAGCCATTCGTTCAAAAAAGGGCTTATCTCACCGAGTTCAAGCGTTTTTGATACAGAGTGGAAATAACTCATGAATTTCATCAAGCTGGTTTCTGCGTTTGAAATATGATGTTTAGGACATGATTCTGCACAATATATGTCAAATTCAGTGTAATCAATCAACATGTTTCAAAAGATATAGCAGTTCATTTTATAAGTGCTTATCTCACCGAGTTGAAGTGTTTTTGATACAGAGTGGAAATAACTAATGAATTTCATCAAGCTGGTTTCTGCTGTTAAAATATGTTGTTTAGGACATCATTCTTCACATTATATGTCAAATTCAGTGTAATCCAGCAACAAATTCCAAAGATATAGCCATTCTTTCAAAACGTGCTTGTCTTTCCAAATTGAAGCGTTTTTGATACAGAGTGGAAATAACTTATGAATTTCATCAAGCTGGTTTCTGCTGTTGAAATATGTTGTTTAGGACATGATTCTGCACAATATATGTCAAATTCAGTGTAATCAGGCCAATGGTTCAAAAGATATAGCCATTCGTTCAAAATGGGCTTATCTGTTCGAGTTCAAGCGTTTTTGATACAGAGTGGAACTAACTTATGAATTTCATCAAGCTGGTTTCTGCTGTTTAAATATATTGTTTAGGACATGAATCTGCAAAATATATGTCAAATTCAATGTAATCCAACCACAAGCTCAAAAGATATAGCCATTCGTTTAAAATGGGCTAATCTCACCGAGTTGAAGCGTTTTTGATACAGCGTGGAACTAACTCATGAATTTCATCAAGCTGGTTTCTGCTGTTGAAATATGTTGTTTAGGACATCATTCTGCACAATATATGTCAAATTCAATGTAATCCATCAACATGTTCAAAAGATGCAGCCGTTTGTTCAAACCATTCTTATCTTACCGAGTTGAAGCGTTTTTTATACAGAGTGGAAATAACTAATGAATTTCATCGAGCTGGTTTCTGCTGTTGAAATATGTTGTTTAGGAAATGAATCTGAAAAATACATGTCAAATTCAGTGTAATCCAGCCACAAGCTCAAAAGATAAAGCCATTCGTTCAAAACGTGCTTATCTCTCCGAGTTGAAACATTTTTGATGCAGAGTGGGAATAACTAATGAATTTCATCAAGCTGGTTTCTGCTGTTGAAATATGTTGTTTAGGACATGATCCTTCACAATATATGTCAAATTCAGTGTGATTCAGCAACAAATTCAAAAGATAGAGCCATTCTTTCAAAAGTGCTTATCTCTCCGAGTTGAAGCGTTTTTGATACAGAGTGGAAATAACTCATGAATTTCATCAAGCTGGTTTCTGCTGTTGAAATATGTTGTTAAGGACATGATTCTGCACAATATACGTCAAATTCAATGTAATCCATCAACATGTTCAAAAGATACAGCCGTTTGTCCAAAACATGCTCATCTTACCGAGTTGAAGCGTTTTTGATACAGAGTGGAAATAACTCATGAATTTCATCGAGCTGGTTTATGCTGTTGAAATATGTTGTTTAGGACATGATTCTGCACAATATATGTCAAATTCAGTGTAATCCAGCCACAAGCTCAAAAGATATAGCCATTCTTTCAAAAGTGCGTATCTCTCCGAGTTGAAGCATTTTTGATACAAAGTGTAAATAACTAATGAATTTCATCAAGCTGGTTTCTGCTGTTGAAATATGTTGTTTAGGACATGATTTTGCTCAATATATGTCAAATTCAGTGTAATCAGGCCAATGGTTCAAAATATATAGCCATTCGTTCAAAATAGGCTTATCTGTCCGAGTTCAAGCGTTTTTGATACAGAGTGGAAATAACTAATGAATTTCATCAAGCTGGTTCCTGCTGTTTAAATATATTGTTTAGGACATGAATCTGCAAAATATATGTCAAATTCAATGTAATCCAACCACAAGCTCAAAAGATATAGCCATTCGTTCAAAAAGTGCTAATCTCACCGATTTGAAGCGTTTTTGATACAGCGTGGAACTAACTCACGAATTTCATCAAGCTGGTTTCTGCTGTTGAAATATGTTGTTTAGGACATAATTCTGCACAATATATGTCAAATTCAATGTAATCCATCAATATGTTCAAAAGATACAGCCGTTTGTTCAAAACTTGCTCATCTTACCGAGTTGAAACGTTTTTTATACAGAGTGGAAATAACTCATGAATTTCATCAAGTTGGTTTCTGCTGTTGAAATATGTTGTTTAGGACATGATTTTGCACAATATATGTCAAATTCAGTGTAATCAGGCCAATTGTTCAAAAGATATAGCCATTCGTTCAAAATGGGCTTATCTGTCCGAGTTCAAGCGTTTTTGATACAGAGTGGAAATAACTAATGAATTTCATCAAGCTTGTTTCTGCTGTTGAAATATGTTGTTAAGGACATGATTCTGCACAATATACGTCAAATTCAATGTAATCCATCAACATGTTCAAAAGATACAGCCGTTTGTCCAAAACATGCTCGCTTACCGAGATGAAGCGTTTTTGATACAAAGTGGAACTAACTCATGAATTTCATCGAGCTGGTTTCTGCTGTTGAAATATGTTGTTTAGGACATGATTCTGCACAATATATGTCAAATTCAGTGTAATCCAGCCACAAGCTCAAAAGATATAGCCATTTGTTCAAAACGTGCTTATCTCTCCGAGATGAAGCGTTTTTGATACAGAATGAAACTAACTCATGAATTTCATCAAGCTGGTTTCTGCTGTTGAAATATGTTGTTTAGGACATGATTCAGCACAATATACGTCAAATTCAGTGTGATCCAGCCACGAATTCAAAAGATATAGCCATTCTTTCAAAAAGTGCTTGTCTCTCCGAGTTGTACCGTTTTTGATACAGAGTGGAAATTACTCATGAATTTCATCAAGCTGGTTTCTGCTGTTGATATAGTTGTTTAGGACATGATTCTTCACATTATATGTCAAATTCAGTGTAATCAAGCCACAAGTTCAAAAGATATAGCCATTCTTTCAAAAGTGCTTATCTCTCCGAGTTGAAGCATTTTTGATACAGAGTGGAAATAACTCATGAATTTCATCAAGCTGGTTTCTATTGTTGAAATATGTTTTTTAGGACATGAATATGCACAATATATGTCAAATTCAGTGTAATCCAGCCACAAGCTCAAAAGATATAGCCATTCGTTCAAGAAAGGGCTTA